>NC_134484.1:96243189-96338441 GCF_040206685.1 Ascaphus truei | reverse complement strand
ATGAATAATAGTGCATTTGCCCATTTAAAATACATAAAGAACAATAAATACATTAAATACATATAGCACTTATCCATGTCCGACTGCCACGATGAAGGCCATCCTCCTCTTCATCACCGTCCATGCCCCCCTCCGATGCTGCAAAACATAAACAAGAATAAAAACAGCCAATGTAATGTCCCCTAACCCCTTAATCACCTTAGCGGTCATTAACCGCTACAGTAATTATGGGGTTAACCCACCCTCACCCACCACTCAGGAGGCCTAAATACCCTCCCCCACTACCCACCCCATGAGGCCAAACCACCCTCACCCATTACCCAGGCGGGATGACTACCACATACCCTTGGGGCCAATACCCCCCTCCCCCACCCCCAGTACCCACAATAAAAACAATACTCAGCCCGACAATAAACATCATTATATTTATTAAATACATAACCCACCCCCTGAGCCCCCCCATAAATACATGATTTATTATTTTACATACAGGGTTAACACCCCAGGTCCACGGGAGTCCCCGGTGGCCCTGACGGGTGTCCGTAAGCCTCACAGTAGCCCAGCACAAGGTTTCAAACAGAGTCTGGAGGCCTACGGGTGGTCCCCGCCAGGTGCTGTGGTCCACCAGGTGGTCTCCGCGGGTCACCATGGGCCACAATGGGGTCTCCACGGATAGGCCCGCGGGTCTGGGGGGCCCCGGGTCAGACCCCAAGGTGTCTGAGGGGCCTCGAGTGGTTCCCACGGGGGCCTGGGTGCCCTCGGGTGGTCCCTATAGGTCCGCGGTGCCCTCATGTGGGGCCACCGGTTCTTTCCGCAGGTGTCCCCCGTGGACCCGGCAGCTGTTTACTCGTGAGAAGCCCGAGGAGACCTCAGGTGGTCTCCAGAGGTCCCCGCAGAACCTAAGGAAACAACCCTGTATGTAAAAAAAATAAACCTGTCATATACATTAAATACACTGGCGACACACTTTATTCGAGCTCGGCTAGTCCCACGAATTCGGGTATACCCGGGTGTATTGAGGCTTGTGACTGTTTTCTGCCCGAGTGCATTGGGTTATTTTCCAGGCAGGGATTGAAGCATTTTATTCCCGCTGGCTGCAATACTGCACAGTATATATATATATACTGCATTACAATTCATGAATTTATGCCATCTGGTAGACACGCGAAGCATTGCAGCCTATTAAATCCTAATCATTATCATTTAACAGATCAGCCGCCCATCAGCCAGGCATGAACCCAGGCTGGGAAGCCAAACGCAACGGGGCTTGTCAGAGGTGAGGAGCGGCGCATTCCAGGTATCTGCCAGGTACATACTGGGTATTTGCTCGAATAAAGTGTGTCGGTGCAGTACATCAATCCCCCCCCCCCCCAACACATACAGTACAATAATGTGTAAAATAACTATTATCCAGATATGGATAATAGATTATTTGCCCATTATTAAACATATTAACTAGCATAATAAAATACATAAAGTTCTACTAACCTCATCAATATGAAGCCCCTTCGCCAGTGTCCTCCGTTGCCAACAAAATATATAGCCAATACATTGCAACTACATTCTAATATCAATTAACCCCTTAATCACTTTATCAGATAATAACCGCAAAGGTAATTAAGGGGTTAAGCCACCCTGGCCCGATACCCACCCTTCACCCATTCATTTGTACAGTGGCTTCATCATGCAACTACATATATATATATATATACACATGATTAACCAATATACAAAGAAATGTTTCAGGGTTAACAAAAACATGCACAAATTAAAATACCACTTCTCCAAATCAATACATCACCTTGCAAATAAAAATTACAATATTATATAGCCACAGTAAAACAAAATCCTAATTCCTAATAACGGTGCTAGTCGAGGGCAGGACCACAGCATATGTAACAGATCCGCGGGATCCCCGCATTGCCATGGGCACAATGGGGAGTATCCTTTGGTAAATTTCGATAGTTTGAGTGGGGTCAGATACCACCTCATCAGGAATTTATATGCATTCTCCTTCAATGTTGTACAAATTGAGCTCTTGGCCGCTGCCGTTGCTATTTGGGTCCACGTTTCTTCGTCTAGAGTCTCGCCTAGGTCTGTTTCCCATTTTATCATGTACCCTAATTTCTGGGAGATTTTGGCGGCTGAACCGACTACTTCTCTATACAACTGCGATGTGAGTCCCTTAGTAGTAGTCTCTCTGAGACAGAGCTTTTCAAATGTCATCAATGGGGGATGTGGGTTAGTTTTATTATAGAATGCTCTGATCTGGAGGTACCTAAAAAATTCAGAGTGGGGGAGCTTTTGTCTGCTCTAATTTGGTCGAATGTTATAATTTTGTCTACTCCCTTCAGATCCCTTAGTCTTGAGATATTATTGTGTTTCCACAGTATAAAGTTTGCACTATCTAAACCTGGAGTAAAGTGTGGATTCCCCCACAGGGGTGTCATCTGTGTATTTTTGGTAGTGAGGCCACATTTGAATTTGACTGCATCCCAGATTGCTAATGAGTTGGTCATTGAGGATAGCGGCTGATATATAGCTTTTAATCGCGCTATTTTTGGGGTCCATATTAGTTGGCTTAGTTCCAATGGGGAACAAGCCATGCTCTCTAATGCCACTCATCTTTTCAAATCAGGGTTTGTCTGCCATTGAGAAATTTGACATAATTGGGCCACTCTGTAATATGATTCCAAGCAAGGTACTGCCAAGCCACCTTCTGTCGGTTGTTTCAATAAAGTTTGTTTGTTAATTCGTGCCTTTTTGCTGCCCCATATAAATTTGGATAAGGTGGCTTGTTAATTTCTGTCAGATTTATGGGTACTGGGACTGTTTGAAACAAGTATAATATTCGTGGGAGTAAATTCATCTTTATACTGTATATTTTGCCTATCCATGAGATATTAAAATTTGACCAGCGCCATAGATCTTCTCTCAGGGCTCGGATGAGCTTGGGGTAGTTAGCTTTGTAGATTTCCTTAAAGTTACGGGTGATAAAGACCCCAAGGTATTTGATCGCCTTGTTTTGCCACCGGAAGTTAAAATTAATTGATATAAGTTTTTCTTCGGCTTTCGGGATCGTGACATTTAAGGCCTCTGATTTAGTTTGGTTGATCTTGAACCCTGATATTTTGTTAAAATTATCCAACAAGCTGAAGAGATTGGGGAGAGAGGTGAGGGGCCTGGACAATACCAGAAGGACATCATCTGCATAGAGAGTAATTTTATGAACTTGGGACTCAATTTCAATCCCTGAAATATCTGGGTTTTCTCTGATTTGAGCCGCTAGTGGCTCCATACACATGGCGAAGAGCAGGGGTGAAAGGGGGCAACCCTGTCTTGTTCCACTTCTGATCTTGAAAGGATCTGAGGGGAAACCTTGGTGGATAACTCTAGCTGTAGGGCCTGCATAAAGCGCCATTATGGCCGTGGTTAAGTGGCAATCGAATCCAAATTCTCCAAGCGTATCTTTTAAGTATGCCCAGTCGATCCTATCAAAAACCTTTTCGGCATCTAGACTTAACACCATAACTTTTACTTTGTTGACATTGGCTATTTCTAGCAGATCAATGATTCGTCGTATGTTATCGGCCGCTTGCCTATCTTTAACAAAGCCGACTTGATCTGGGTGTATCAGTCTAGGTAGGATCTGACTTAATCAGTTGGCAATTAATTTAGCATAGATTTTGATATCTGTGTTAATGAGTGAGATGGGCCTATAACTCTTACAATCTAGGGGATCTTTTCCTGGTTTTTGGATTATTGATATTGACGCTTGGAGCATATGTTCGGGGAAGGGGCATCCTGTTAGTACCGCATTAAACATTTTGAGCAGGTAGGGAGCTAGTATTTTACTAAATTTTTTATAATATAGGCCTGAGAAGCCGTCTGGCCCCGGTGCCTTCGACGCCTTTAAGTTGTCGATAACTAGGGAAACCTCTTCTAGAGTAAACTCTCTGCCCAAGATCTCTCTCTCCTCATCCGTCAGCTTCGTCAGTTTAGAGTTGGCGAGAAAATTCCCACGAGCTCTGTCAGTCTGAAGATTATGCGCTATTTTATCTCCGTTATAGAGATTTTCATAGTATGATTTGAATTCCTCCACTATAATTTTAGGATTTCCGGAGATAATGCCTGATTTTCTTCTAATAGCTTGGATATTTTAATTTTGGGTTTTGTATTTGAATTTGTTTGCAAGCATAGTATCTGGCTTGTTCGCCTTATCAAAAAACGTCCTCTTTGACCAGTTCAATGAAGTATCAGCCTGGGAGGTTAACAACAGCTTTAATTCGATTTTTACATCCTTCAGTTTTGCAAGGATACTTGGGTTATTGGTTTGTTTATGATGATCTGAGAGATGCTTTAGTTTGGATTGCAATAACCGGATCTTAGCCTCTCTTTCCTTTTTGACGCTATACCAATAAGAACCCCTCTCAGGGTCGCCTTATGGGCCTCCCACAGGGATAGCTGGGAGCTCACTGAGCCGGCGTTGATCTTAAAATATTGTTTTATTTCCTCTGCGATTAACTGTGAGATTTCCGGGTTTTTCAGGAGGGATTCATTCAATTTCCAGTTTGCTCCAGGTCTATCTAGAATTAATTGTGTGCACCTTAGCTCTATAGATGCATGATCTGACCATGAAATATCATGGATCCCAGTGTGGGAGATCTTTGGGACCAGTCTACTAGAGATAAAGAAGTAGTCGATCCTGCTATATGTCGAGTGTGGGTGTGAGAAAAATGTATAATCCCTATCTTGGGGATGTTGCTCCCTCCAAATGTCTAGAAGATTATTCTTTTTTAGGCCCCGCCGCAGAGTATTTGGTATAGATTTGGGATAACGCTGTGGTGGACCCGATCTATCGAGTTTAGGGTTAAGGTTGGTATTGAAGTCACCCGCTACGATTATTGGGCCTTGTGCGACTTTATGTAGTTTGTTGAAAAATGTTGTGAAAAATGTTGGGTCATGGTTGTTCGGGGCATATATCGATGCTAGTGTTAGTATTTGGCCATTGATTGATCCTATCAAGATTAGGTGTCTGCCTTCCTTGTCTTTGATTATCTTATCAACTTGAAATGGACATTTATTATGGAAGATAATCGCTACGCCTTGTTTTTTCTTGGCCGAGGATGAGGTGTAAAATTGCCTGAAGTATTTGTCCAAGTATTTTGGTGAACTGGTAGTGCTAAAATGCGTTTCTTGGACTAGTATAATATCAGCCCATTGCCTCTGATAATCCGCACATGCCACCATCCTCTTACACGTCCTATTCAAACCCTTCACATTATGGGAAAGAATGATCAACCCCATTGTGAGGTGTTGTGTTGAGCTATTACAAATGATACGTGTAGGGTGTGACGTACCTTCTCATCCTTTGTCCATGTCCTGGAGGAGTCCTTGGCATAGGCTTCAGCACATAGCGGGTCTCGTGGCCATTCAGCGGGTGGGAGGGGGGATGGAAAGAAAACAAAAAACAACAACAGAAAAAACTGCGGATATCCATCTAAGGTCGATGACCTTTTTGGATCTCTTGCCTTTGGGAAAGCATAATGTTTACAAGCATCTGTACTCATTGTACGGCTGCCCGGCCTAGTCCGGGCATGCTCTTCTCTAAGGACTTTGTGGTATGTCCTGTGACTAGCCAGGACATACTGTTTCGGCCACATAGCGGCAGCCAGGGAAGGGGGAGCCCCCCCTTCGGCTCTAATGAAAATAGTAACCAGTATAAACTATGTAATTGAAACTCACGAATAAATAAACTCTTAACATCTCAGTTTGGGACAGGGGTAACTTAAGGTATGTTGGGTAATCTGCTATCAACTTGCTTAACTGCGGCACACCATCCTGGTATCTAAGCTGGTTCTGTGGAAATTGGGTTAATCCTCTAGTGCCCCGGTGGTGATCAGCCATCTGTATAAACTATCAAGTTAGGTGTCATGGGGAGGATTGGTAGCCTCTAGGGTATGCCTTCTATTCCCCCCTCACTGTGCTCCATATTCTATTTGCGCCCTGCTTATGTCTTGCTGCTTTTTATATGGGTAGGAGGATGTCCCAATATTTTGCCTAACTCCCAGTTATGCTGTTGGGCATGCTTCAAGTCCCCCCCCCTCCACCATTGTTCAACCCGTAAGGTACGCATAGCCCCCCCCCCCCCCAAACCCACCACCTCCCGGGCCACCCAAGCACCAAGGGAACAACAGTGCCTATATTGAAGCCCTGCTTCCTTATTTGTCTTCTTCGCCGGGGGACAACTGTGATCTATCGCCGCCGCATGTGTCCTGCTTCCGCTGCCACTCTCCGTGCCGGCAACCGCTCGTGTCACTAAGATCAGCCTTATGCAGGGGGGGGAGAATGGGGCGCACAGGAGGGCAAAGGAGGTGGGGGGGGGGGGCGCACGATGCGCGCTGCGATGGCCTCCCCACCGGGGTCTTAACCAGGTTCATCGGGAGATCCAGGGGACGTTGCTTAGTTTTTTCTGATCTTTATTAATTTTTCCACTCCGGGACACCAAGATAGCCGCCGCTTCTGGATGAAAGATTGAATTACCCAACTTTATTGCAGTCTCTCGCGGACAAACGGACAGTCCAGTGGCGATGCCCTTTTAAGACTTAATTGGTCTTTGATGGACATCAATTAAGGGACTTTTCCTGCGAGTTACCACGTTGGTGCGTCACTCTGTTCCAGCCAGGTTCGAGGGAAGACGTCTCCGCTTCGCTCAGGTCAGTGACTCTTCCTTTTAGGCCCAGCTTCTGCAGGAACCGGTCTTGGTCTTCCGGACTTCGCAGGGTGTGGGCTGAACCATTTTTTAGGACAAGGAGACCGAAGGGAAAAACCCAGCGGTACCTTATGTCCTTATCCCTCAAAAGTCTGGTTACCGGCGTAAGGGTCTTCCGCTTGAGCAGGGTAGTAGATGCAAGGTCCTGAAAAATCAGGAGTTTGATCCCCTCAAACTCTACAGTGTCCGAGGCTCTAGCAATTTGGCACACTGCTTCTTTTATTCTGAAATAGTGGAGCCGTACTATGATATCCCTTGTGGGGTCATTTGGCTGAGGTTTTGATCTGAGGGCCCGATGGCATCTGTCAAGGTGCAAGTCCAACTCTGGTTTATCTGGGAATAGGCTTGTCAGCCATTTTGTGACAAACTCCTCAGGATCAGCAATTTCCTCAGGGACACCCCGCACCCTGATATTATTACGGCGGTCTCGATTTTCAGCATCGTCCTGTTTGTTAGCGAGGTCATTGATTTGTGCTTGCAAATTGGCCGTAGTTTTCTCATTTTTGCGCCCCGTTTTTATTGTGGAGTCCAGCCACGTTTCTAGCTCATCAGTTCTGGCGCCAATGCAGTTTATGTCGCGCCGTAAGTCTGAGAGTTCTTTGTGCATATAAGCCTTTAGCTCGCTGCAAAACTCCCTCATGATTTTTCTGGTCATCGCCTCTGTGTCCTGGGCTCCGCTCGCTCAGCTGGTCCTTGTTCTTCCTCTGATTCTGATTCCACATGCGGCGATGGAGTTCCCGCTCTGTGTGTGCGCGCTGGATCCGACTTATTGAAATAAGTCGTGAGTACGGCCGCAGCTCTGCCCGTTTTTGGTCTTGTTTGCATCTCGCTAGCCTCCGCTTTATGAATACATAACTTTTTAGGGGTTTGTACTGGTTTTTATGCTCTTTAAATGCTGTGTCTTTGCCGAAGGGGAAGGAGCTCACACCTCAAGCATCCATTCCCTTAGCCATCACGCACGCGCCTCTTTTTTTTAATTTTTAAATACTTATTTCACAACGTAGTACAGTATGTGATCTACATAACAGAATTAGGTTGTAAAAGGATAACACTTTCCTCAGTGCAGTACACACTGCTCTGGCAACACCATACACTGATCACTTGCTTACTTGTTTGCCCCAAAATGTCATTTAGTCTCTAGAAACCATGATGCAATTACTATTATTCAATAAACAGGAAGAAGACTTAGTATAATATGGTTACCCCGGGCCGCATGGGATTTAATATGGAGCTCAAAGCATTTGCAACACCTTATAATTTTTTTCTTGTATTGATTCTTGTAATACTCATTGAGCACTCATTTAGTATAGTGATCATCCAGCCATATTAGTCCTGGAGAAATGTTGATTTGTTGCACATTAAGATGTTTTTTGAGCAAGCATGTTACTGTAGCTCATCATAAGTGTAATTTTACACAAGCTTTTAACAACTTACAAGTGTCTTTTTCTGACATATTGTACTGCTCCGGTGCAATTGAACAAGAAGTGTGTCAGATCTTGAATTTTTTTTGTACACCATTGTGTATGTCTATGAGAAACTATCATGCAGGTCTATTAACATGTATGACAATCTGCATAAAATGTAACGTGCATGTAGATAGTTAAGGATAATTTCAAGATTATCTTTATATATTAAAATATACTGGTAATTAAGATCCTTCTTGGTACAAATAAAATATTTGATAAATAAGGTTTGTTACTGTTAAATATGAATGTAATAATACGCACATTACAATGACTTGAAAAAACTCTAGGAAGACAATTCTTTGTCTATGGCACCATGCTAGTTAAAAATGAAGTGTACAGACATGATTTTTTTGTATTACCTCAACAATGGTGTTATAATATAACTGGATCGCTGAATGAAGAGGTGAAAATCTGGAGAAGTTCAATATATTTGGATCAGCTCCTCCGCTCAAAAGTAATTTAACACTTTCCACTTGATTTTTCTGCACAGCCCAATGGAGTGGTGTATTTCCTCTGCAATCTAAAGTGTTGAGCACTAACAAACAGAAAGATAGGACAATCAAATGGTATTTTAGCATCACATCTCCAAATACCCCTCTCCTGTAAAATGGGCTTAATATTTTATGATGGGCCTACAAGAAGTAAAGAAATGCCAGCATGAGTTTATGTTTGAAGAATCATCTGAGTTTTGCACATGTGTTGAGGATGCATTCAGTGTGATAAGTATTTTATTGATGGTGAAGAAAGCGGGGAGCTCAAGGAATTAGTTGGTGCATCAAAAAAGAAGAAAACCCCCAAAAATAGTGCAATACTGTTGTAAGGTAGCTTGCAGAATGTAGTACCAAATAGATGTACACTCACATTTTCCAAAAATGAAACAAGCATTATACCCCAAGGGGAACTCCTTTGTTGTGGTGTAAGTGTTGAAACTCTGATGTGAAGTTTCGAGCAGGAGGGCGGGTACTCAGACGTGGGTGCAAAAAAACACCTAGAAATATGAACTAAGCGCATGGTGTCACAGTGTATTAGCACAAAATCAAGCTAACAGGTACAGTTTTAAACTCGCATGTGATCCCAGAATACGGACAGTGTACGATAGCAGCTTTAGTGGATCACCGGCGGTTGGGGTCAGCTGTGTTGGTGGTCAAACAAGGTCTCCACACGGCAGCTGGTGCGCAGGCAGCTCCTTGCGGTCCCTCCACTTCCATGTTCCATGGCTGCGTTCCAAACGCTCAAGGTAGACGTCCGCACGTGATGGCTCCTGACGCAGCAAACTTGCGAAACGCATAGAGTCCTGTTAGCAAGCTGAGTGAGACCCGGAAGGTGACACCATCACGTGCGGATATCTACCTCAAGCGTTTGGAATGCAGCCATTGAACGCAGAAGTGGAGGGACCGCAAGGAGATGCCTGTGCACCAGCTGCCATGTGGAGACCTCCGTTTGACTGTCACACAGCTGAGCCCAACTTCCGGTGATCCACTAAAGCTGCTATTGTTGTCACGGGAGACCAGGAATTGACACCTTTATACCGGGATCATATCACTAAGCAAAACCAAGAAGTAAAACCAATTGTCATTTATTTCATAGAAACAAAGTCTTTACAAAGTCCTTTAGATGACCGGGACTAAGCCCGAAAAGTCCTGGAACCGAAATCGGCATGCAGTTCCTGACGCCATCGCAGTATCTACTCTGGTGGTGCTGAAATCCCTTGACCGGGAGCAAGTACCAAACGTCCTGGTACTCTTTTCAGCATGCAGTTCCAGCCACGACCACTACGAAGTATTCTGAGAACTTGGCCCAGGAAAGTGGGACTTAGAAAAATTCTCGCCTTGAAACCGAAGCCGCATCACTGACATTTCCCACAGAGCATCTTTGAATTTACCGCTGCTGTCTTGGCACTTAGAATCTCCTGAGCTGATTGGCTGCTAGGTTTCTTATAGATTTCAGTCCCATTCACAGAATACCTCCACCAATCAGAGAGTGGGAATATTTCCACAAGCCTATCAGCGATTTGCCGGTGCCCTGAAGCTGGGCGGGCATGGATTCCAATTCTGCAAAGGGGCATGCACCAATCTGGCAACTCTGACACTTAGCATATTGAACCCCCCACCGGGCCAGGCTCCACAGAGTCTGGGGAAGGGCAAATGGTCGCCAGATAGCTTTTATTCATGTCACTACATGGGTAATCAAGTATAACTCTGCTACTACGCCCGCCCTAACACCTTGGCATCTCTGAGACTTTCAAGTCCGGGACCTGAGCAGACTCAGTGACACCAATCCTGGTGGCCATCTTGTCTCGAAACCAGGGACTTGGAAATTCCCCAGCTCATGTACAGTGCATGAAACATATATACCTTTATACACAATGTTAATAAAAATCTTACAAAATTCTTCTAAGTCCCTCGTCCCCTAGGATCTACTGAAAAGACGCACACACGTTCATTTTCAGAGCTACTAGACATTCCTATAAGAAGTTTACTGAAAAGTTGCTTCAAATAACGCTTAGGTAAAGTTTCAGAGTTGCTTCTATTGTACTGAAGCTGGACAGAAATAATTTCACTCTTACAACCTCATGGATGGTTGGAGACACCCCAAACCCCTATAACGGGTCCGGGGGGTTTGGGGCATATACTGTGGGGGACTCCCCCTAAACCAGGGACCCCTGACTATCCCCGGGATACCCAAATCTCTATGCCTCCTTTTACCTTTCTGGTCTGTGCTGAAGCAGGGAAACCTGGTATTGAGTCGCGTAAATGTTTTTCAGGGAGGACTTTGTCCGGAGGTCTGTGGAGGTCTGTCTTTTGCCTTTCCAGGAGTTCTAACCAGCGGAGATTCTCAGGCTATGAGTTTCAGGGTGGACTTTGAGATGAAAGTGTGGTCGGATTGTGTCTAACTAGATGGGGTCCAGAGTTGATGGCCACCGCAAAAATGTAGCCGGGAGCCGAGTCAGATTCCCGAGTAGATATGTACATATGTCCACCCTGAAACTCAAAGCCTGAGAATCTCCGCTGGTTAGCACTCCTGGAAAGGCAAGAGACACATAAATTCTTTATTGTCGCATATTCTCATACAATGCATGGCAGTACATATACAACAGTCAGGCCCAAGAACTGACACTCTTGGACACCAAAACATGGATCATGGGCAACCAATTGGGCTTGACCTTTATTAGTGAGCCTGGTTACCCCTAACCATCACAATCGTCCACTGTCCGTATTCTGGGTTCACATGTGAGTTGAAAACTGTACCTGTTGCATGATTTTGTGCTAATACACTGTGACCCTCTGCACTTAGTTCGTATTTCTGTGTGTTTTCTTGCACCCACGTTTGAGTACCCGCCATCCTGCTCGACACTTTACATCAGAGTTTCAATACTTACACCACAACGAAGGAGTTCCCCTTGGGGTATAATGCTTGTTTAATTTTTGGAAAATGTGAGGGTACATCTATTTGGTACTACATTCTGCAAGCTACTGCCCACCTTACAACAGTATTGCACTATTTTTTCTTGTTTTCTTCTTTTTTTTATGCACCAACCGGTTCCTTGAGCTCCCCGCATTCTTGACAATCAGCATCATTAAGAACCAAAGAGGGAGGTTCATCGTGGGTCGAAGCAGCAAGCTATCGTTTATATCATATATTTATTTAATATCACATTTGTATTTTTTAATCACCACTATATGTCACAATTTGCAATTTTTCTTTGTGGGGTTTTTTATGCCAATTGGTATCTCATTTTTAAACACTACTACCACTAGAGCGCCGGGTGAATTTCTGTTCACTGATATGTATTTTATGTGTATGTCACTTTATTTCACTTGACAAAGACCTATTGGTCAAAACGTTGTGCTTTGGCTTTAAATAAATTAGATTAATAAAATCCGAGAAGTGCCTTGTGTTACTCCTTTCTGCTATAGTAACTGGATTTTCTGCAGGCTATCCTACCCACAGGAGCACTGGTAACAATATTGCGATCATTATTTTTTTATTATTGCTGTGCAGCATTTGTCTTTACTTTGCTTTGGGGGCATCAAGAACAGATGTGGCAGACGTTATTGCACAATAATGCATTACCATTGGTGCAAGTTTTTTTTTTTTAAGTGGTTTCTATTGTTTTCATGTTATTTGCAGTACAAACAAATGGAGCAGTAATGCACCAGGTAGCACAATTTCACACATTGCTGTGCGATCGGTCCTCTTTAATGAAGGATTTTTATAGCTCTCTTGGCTAGCACTATAAATCCCATTCGTATTTATTATGGCCTCTTGCAGACGCACTTACCTTAATACCCTCCTACTGTCTCTGTATGTTCTCCATACTTACCACATAGATTGTAAGCTCTTTGGGGCAAACACTGCTTTCCCTAATATCTACTTTTATGTATGAATCACTTATTCCTATTATGTTGCCTATTATTATGTCACCTATTATTATGTCATGTGTATTACTCCTGTAAAGTGCTATGTACATGGATGGCACTATACAAATCCAGACATACATACATGTCCTCTCCTGTTAGTTTGTAAAAAAAATGTTTTTGAAAACTTCATTTTGAAAACTAAACGATGTAAGTGTCTTCCTTAAAAAAATATCTTTATACTTAAGTACAGAATAAATAAGTACTTCAGTATTAGGTGATACCTTTTTTTACTTGGACTAAGGCTGAGGGCCCAGTACCTCCGCTGTACGCGCGCCCGCGAGACTGGCGGCGCGTGCAGCCGATTCCCCGGTCTGCAGTGAGCTGCAGGAAGAGAGACCGGGGGGGGGGGGCGTGGTGGGGGAGTGGCGGGGCGCGGCCATGACGTCACCCGGCAGGTTCGCCCTCATTGGCTGAACCGCCGGGGGGCGTGGCTTAGCACTCCGTCGCGAGTCCTACTCTCAATTCTATTGAGAGCAGGACCGACTCTCACCACAGAGCTGCGGCCCCCCCTCGCAGCGGGCCCGGCGCGATTGAGGGGATGGCACAGATGAGGTAGAGCAGGTAACTCACACTTAAAGCAAACACTCGATTTTGGTGTCTTTGAAAATTAGAAATATTTTATTTTGTATTTGGGCCTCTGAATAGGGGAGTGCTTCAGGTAAACGTGCAATCCCACATAGCCAGACCGTGCAAAAAGCAATCATTTGGCTTCTTTAATTTTTGGGGAAATTAATTTACAAGTTGAATTTCAGAGTGGCCTCTGTATCGAGAAGTGTTTGTCAATCAAGTGTTTTCTTTATCCTTATCATACTCTGGCTTTACACATGCTGAACACTTGCTAACGCGAAATGTACCTGGATTGCGCTTAAATAAATGAAGATATACACTTGGCAGAGTAGCCAAAGGTAATCAAACAGCTCACAAGTCTCAGCTCCCTATATTTACAAACCAACCCCAAAAAAAGAAAAAATATAACTCTCATATGTACAGTAGGTGTAATATTTGGGTTCAAAGGGAATCAATCATCCAAATGTAACCCTTTCAACATGTAACTGGCATTAGCTCACTTTAATCTTAGGAGGAATTAACCCTTTGGCTGTTTACTTAACCTCCAACCCATTCTGTCAAGGTTAGAGGGCCAATAAAGATAAGGAGGGAGTGAGAGGAGGGAGAATGATCCATTGCAGCCTTGTCTCTCAGCCCCCAGGCCAGGCAGCTCTCCAGCAAAAGTTTGGCCTGGAGAAATTATTCAGACACAGGAGGCGACCAGACTCTGATTTTAGCAAGGCTGTATTTGACCCATTTGTTCCATGCCAGGTACAAAGTGCTATAACGTACAGTACATTGTTGACATACCTATTTTACATCAATAAAGCCTTCATATTAAGGAAACTTTGTGTAACATTTTAATAATGGGGCAATCTTTCGAACCAGCATGAATTCCTTTAACTCTCTTACCACCTTTAAGTCAAACCTTAAAACTCACCTATTAAAGAAGCATTTCATTAGCCTAGACTCATGGCCACTGTCCCACACCCACAGTCGCTCCTACCAATAATTGTGGTCAAGCACTGCCATTCACTTCACTTATTCCCGCACCTCCTGTTGCTGTAAGTCTCCAAACATACCACTTAGATTGTAAGCTCTCCGGGGCAGGGATTTCCTTTCCTATTGCCTGATTTTGGTTTGTTGCACTTATTGTACTCCTTCTACTGTATCGTCTCTTTTGTAAAGCACTGAGAACACTGTCGGCGTGATATAAATAAAGCTATACATACATGCATACAACTAGTTATAGCACATGCATGTCATGTATTTGCTAATTCATTTAATGCTTATGAGTATATTACCTTCATCAGTAGCTTCATTCATAATCATCATCATTAGCTCCAAGTAGCCATGTTTTGTCGCATGATGGAGGGGACTGGCACCAAAGCCGTCCTTACTGTTCAGACAGTCGGGATTCTTCATTATGAAGCTTCGGACACTGCTAACTTTACCCTCCGCAATAAACTGGATTAAAATAAGTACGCTATTTAATGTCACACCTCTTCAAATATAGTAGAAAACCATTCTAAAAATGCAGAACAAGACGTCTTTAGTCTATTCACATAACATACTTTAAATTGATTAAACGGAAACATAAAAGTAATTAAATCCCCTCATCAAGGTTTTGAGATGGGATGCACCATTGTGTAAAGCAAAGTAGCTTATATTTCACGCTGGTTTGAATGGATCATAATGTATATTGAGGCTTAGATATCTAAGGGGATTGTTCATTAAACTGTGATACAAAAAGTACAATTGAAAAATGGGGGGATAGGGAAGAGATGGGGATGGCACTCTTGCTTCAGCTTTATGAACAGAAATATGATGATAACACAGGTGCAAATGGGGAATAAAGTAATGATTGGAAAATTAGGAAAAGCACACCCTTTTGAAAGCACTCGTTGTGTAATATGATATGATGATCAATTTAAAACCAATTTTAATGATATTAAAGTAAAAAATATATGTGAAAAAAAATAAATATATATATATATATATGTATCAAAGCAAATATATTGCTAAGCTGACCACACACATAAAACAAAAAAGAAACGCTATATACACTGATAACAAAAACTGAGTCCTGAGGGATACCCTAATTGCTAATAATAACGTAAGAGATAGTATTGTGAGTTCAGAACAAATCAATGGTATTGAATGTATAACCACAGGGCTCAGCATTAATAGTGTTTAAAAACCTGTATGTAAGAAACAGGTAGCGTGTAGACTGATAATAAAATCCACAGTAATAGGTCACGCTTAGATGTTCCCTTAGTACAGGCAGTCCTCGTTTAACAACGCTTCGTTTTACAACGAATGGCTTATCCAACGGTATGCAATGTTCATTTTTACAACGCCAAAACGGCTTATCCAATGACGCTTTGCAAAGTTGTTTATGTGTATATAATATATATTATACTATATTATACTATATAATATATTATATTTTTATATTATATTATATATTATGATATATATATATATATATAATACAGTATATGCACTATATAATTTGTGTGTGCTGCATATCTTATTGTCTGCGTAAAATATTTTGTGTATTTTAGCATCAAAAATGCCTTCAGGAACGGAACCTTTCATTTAAACAGTGTTCCTATGGGAAAACGTGTTTCGCTTTACAACGTTTCGCTATCCAACGCCATTTTGAGTAACGCATTGTGTCGGATAACCGAGGACTGCCTGTACCTTAAAAATTCATTGAATAAATCCAATACCTTGGTTGTTAGCTACTCCACTTATCATATAGGCACACAAAGTGTGTAATGATGCCTAGAGGCATGAATCAATGTTCGCATCCGTTTATAGCCTCATAGAGAAGTAATAAACAAATCACTGGTATACAGATACACTATGTAGACAATAACTAGGTTAATAGGAACACAAAAGGTGTTTAAAATGCCTAGAGGCATGGATCAGGTCCGTATCCAGTTATAGCCTCATAAAAACAAATAAATCATAAGACACTGATGTATATCAGAATGACAGTGAAGCAAGTAATTTACTGATGAAAACACTAGAATATGCAGTAGGGAACAAACGTGCTAAAAGCAGCTAGAGTGTAGGTCAAAATACACACAGTTGGTGAATCAACCACCAGCAATATAAGCCAAACGATGCGCCATCAAGAGCAATCAAAATCAATATAACTGTGTTAAACTGAATAGCCTGACTTATTGCTGTCTCCGTCGTCACAGAGTAGCAGTATATCCGTATCACAGAGTAACACACTGCTGAAACAGTATTGGCTCATGTAGCAGTATCAATTGTAAAATTGTATCAGACCTGCATCGTAGAGATTTGCTGGTCATGCCGGCACTCCGATGTGCCTCTCACCCTCGTTGCTGCACACGGACGTCGTGACGTCAGCCTGGTTCCGCCTCCCACCTGACGTACGTTTCGCAGAGGCGCTTTGTCAAAGGTGGTCATTTTGCTGGTACTAAGGGAACATCTACGCATGACCTATTACTGTGGATTTTATTATCAGTCTACACGCTACCTGTTTATTACATACAGGTTTTTAAACACTATTAATGCTGAGCCTTGTGGCTATACATTCAATACCATTGATTTGTTCTGAACTCACAATACTATCTATTAAGTTATTATTAGCAATTAGGGTATCCCTCAGGACTCAGTTGTCGTTATCAGTGTATATAGCGTTTCTTTTTTGTTTTATGTGTGTGGTCACCTTAGCGATATATTTGCTTTGATACATATATATATTTTCACATATATTTTTTACTTTAACATCATTAAAATTGGTTTTAAATTGATCGTCATATCATATTACACAACGAGTGCTTTCAAAAGGGTGTGCTTTTCCTAATTTTCCATACAAAAAGTACAGTATTACAGACAGCACTCCAAGATAAAGATTAAAGTATATAATATCTGGTGCACGGGAACGGCAGGAGGGACCCTTAACCCTCCCAAAACTATAAAGCAACACAGGTAATTTATTTAGAAAATGTTTTACCAGGAAGTAATACATTGAGAGTTACCTCTCGTTTTCAAGTATGTCCTGGGCATAGAGCTAAGACAAATAATAAATGATTACAAATACAATTACATAAATGAACAGAGTACACATTATATACAACACATTGCATGCACAGTTAAAGAAAATATATATTATTGGCTTATGTAACAGTTACAGACCAGATTAAAATGTGAGACAGGCTTAGTTTTGAAAGAACACAAAAGGGAGGGGATAGGAGTGATCACAAAACCCTACTAATTGAAATGAGTAAGTGAACAAATAATTTTGATAATTATTAAGTGGGTGCAAACTGTGAACTGAAAAGGGAATCAGGAAAAACGAAGGAGCACAAAATGATTGTGCCCTGAAAGAATTCACTAAACTGCACACCACTGGAATAAAATGTAGCTTTTAATAGATTACTTAAAACATATATTACCAAAGGAATGTGTAACGTGATTAAAAAGAAATTAAATCAACAATACTTAGCATCTATGTCGTCAAATTATTGTGATAGAAATCCCCTATTAACCAGCTATTGATGGTGGGGTATGGAGGGCATAGAATGCTATAAGTCAGGGTGTAAGCCCCTCTGGGTCAGCTAACAGACCAGATAATAAGTGTAAACGTCAGCGAGGAACGGATTGTTATAGTTGGATAAATACACAGTCCACCTAGTAAAGTAATGTGTTATTCAAGCACCTCAGTCATGTATCATGTATCATGCAAGCGAGAGAATACAAGACGTTCAAGTAGTTTAGAGGCAAAAGGCAGGAGGGAGACAGGTCGATAGTAAGAAAGACAGGTAGGGTCAAGCTTGCTGTTTTTGAGTAATGGTATGACTGTTTCATGTTTGAAGGAGGATGGAAAGGTTCCAGAGCAGAGGGAGGAGTTAAAAATGTGTGTAAGCGTAGGGATTATAGTAGGAGCTAGAGGTTTTAGGAGATGGGAGGGAATGGGGTCAAGAGGGCAAGTGGTAGAGGGAGAAGAGGCGATCAACAGCGTCACATCCTCCTCTGAGACAGTGGAAAAAGAGTCAAGGAAGGCAGGAGGAGAGTTAGGAAGAGGTGTAGGATGGGGGGAAGAAACAGAGGGGATGTTCTGCCGTATGGATTCCACCTTTTCCTTAAAATAGTCAGCAAAGTCCTGAGCGGAGATGGAGGAAGGAGAGGCAGCTGAGGGTGGTTTGAGTAGAGTATCAAAGACAGAGAACAGTCGGCGTGGGTTAGACTTGTGCATGTTGATTAGTGCAGAAAAGTAGGCTTGTTTAGCTTGCGAGAGGGCAGAGTTGAAACAGGATAGCATAAATTTGTAGTGAAGGAAGTCTGCGAGAGTGTGAGACTTCCTCCAGAGGCGTTCAGAGGAACGAGTGGAGGAACGCAGCATGCGCGTTTGGGAATTTAGCCAGGGTCTAGGGTTAGAAGGGCGAGGGCGGCAGAGAGAAAGCGGGGCATGTAGATCAAGAGACGAGGACAAGACAGAGTTGTACTTTCTGACTAGGTTGTCAGGGTCTGTAGCAGAGCTGAGAGAGGAGAGGGAGGAGTGTAAAGTGGACTCAAAGTCAGGTAAGTGAATAGAGCGCAGGTTTCTGCAGAACCGGGGGGTAGATGGAGGTGGAGAAGGGGAGAAGCGAGATAAAGAGAATGAGATGAGATGATGGTCAGAGAGAGGAAAAGGGGAAATGGAGAAATCAGAGAGAGAGAAGTTTTTAGTGAAAACCAGGTCTAAGTAGTGGCCATCCTTGTAGTTGATAGAGTTTATTAATAAAAAAAACTTATAAGATGCAACTTAGCCAATACATGCAATTTAATAATGAGCAGGCTAAAAATGAGCAGCCAGGGAGGCCAGATACTATTGTTAGTTAACGTATAGTTGATAATTATGTATATTGGTAATAGTATAGTAATATATTCGTTATCCAATTATAATCTAGGAATTCTTGATGGTACTTAGAACGAAAGTTCGCAGTAATCAGATGTGATAGATTAGTGAAATTCAAAGAGGTCAGTAATAAGGAGGAATATAACAGCAGAATTGCTAGTACAGGCATACCCCGGTTTAAGGACACTCACTTTAAGTACACTCGCGAGTAAGTACATCTCGCTCAATAGGCAAACGGTAGCTCACGCATGCGCCTGTCAGCACGTCCTGAACAGCAATACTGTCTCCCTACCTGTACCAAAGCTGTGAGCAAGCGGGGAGACTATAGAGCCTGTTACACATGCGTTATTTACATCAGTTATGCACGTATATGACGATTGCAGTACAGTACATGCATCGATAAGTGGGGAAAAGGTAGTGCTTCACTTTAAGTACATTTTCACTTTATATACATGCTCCGGTCCCATTGCGTACGTTAATGCGGGGTATGCCTGTATACAGTAGCAATGTGCAGGAGAGGAGAGGTTGATGTTTGCAGTGCAGGAAAGGCTCTACTTAATATCAGTCGCCTATAAACCTAGGCGAGAGTTCGAGATGGTGATATCTGTAATCCTTGGTGTAAAAAGTGGGCTCATAGGTGTCTCTCCTGTCCTCCTTACCTCAGATGTTGAAGAGGAGGCTATAATTAAAGTTTCACTGACTGTGATGCACAGTAATAGTCAGTTTAGAAGGTAAGTTAATGTTTAACCTTCTCTAAATCTGCCAGTCAGACACAGCACTTAAAGTAAAATAAAGTGCATTAAATTGATATAAATCACATACCCTGAGAACCCATATAGTATAAGCTCCAAGAATGAAATATGAAAAGAGAGAAAGAAGAGAAAGGACGGAATATACTGGGCAGTTTCATAAAATAAAAGCCTCGCGATCGCCTGTTAGAGATGACTGATTCTGTCTCACTCACTGCGCGTCTCTTACAGACTGATGTGGCCCAGTAGGATTAACACAGCGGAAGTCCCATTCAGATACAGGGACGCCTGCTGCGTGCTGATTGGCCATCAGTCTCCCTACTGGCACTCTGCGAGCACACAGGTATTAAAAAATATGCCGATAGCGGATTTCGTGAGGGCAGCACGACCAACGATAAGGCTGCATCTGTACCTGTGCTTATCGTGCAGCTAATGAAAAAGCTCTGCGTCATGCTCTATAGTAAAACGGACCTACTGTATATGAGATACAATACTGTTAAGTAAAAAGTATCTCAGTTCCTCAGACCCCAGACGCAGGCTCTTTTCAAACTTCCCTCCTGCCTCACAGCTGTATAGATAGATAGATAGATAGATAGATAGATAGATAGATAGATAGATAGATAGATAGATAGATAGATAGATAGATAGATAGATAGATAGATAGATAGATAGATAGATAGATAGATACGCTTAGATAGATAAGATTAGATAGATAGATAAGATTAGATAGATAGATTATTTAGGTAGATCTTGGGGAGAGTATATTATCAGAGATGAAATGCAGATGAGTTCTGCCAGAACAGCTCACATAGCATTGAAAAACAAGTACATCTGGCAACAACGGTTCACATTGGACCACTTTCAAAAAGTACAATACTCAAAGTCTGAAAGTGGAAATGTCACCAGTGTTAACACACCACAGAATAAGCTTCAGTGCACTGGAGTAACAAACTATGGGGTAAGAGTGCAATATATTGGGCAGGCTATTGTGATATACTGATGCAGCGGCCGTTATTCGAACACATCACGGCGCAGATTTTGAGTTCTCTGCTGTTCCCCACGCAGCATGAAGGCGGCCGATCGCCCCAGGCATCGGGGCTTATCGCGGATGTTTTGTTTGAATTTCATGGATTCTGTTTCTTTGTTTGCAATAAAATGGATGAATTGTAATGTGTACAGTACTGTGCTACTGTGTCAATTTCATGTTTTTAAAAGCCAGAACACTAAAATTCGTTTTTCTGCACTTGCCGCGCTCGCATCTTAGTGCGGGAAGGCTGGAATTCACCCCGCGGTTTCAAATCGGGATTCCGATGTACATGACGCGTGAAGTGTTCGAATAACGGCCGCTGCATCAGTACAGATAATTAGGCATGGAACAGAAAGTGTAGAGGAAGTCCTGCTGATCTGTTTGAGGCATGCACAGCAGTACAGCAGCAATACTGCATGTGCAGTAATAATCCTCACTTGACCTTGGTGCCACAGAAACTTGACCTTGGTGTCACAGAAAATTGACCTTGGTGCCACAGAAACTTGACCTTGGTGTCACAGAAAATTGACTGACACTGCATTACTTACCTTGAATATCAGATGAGGGTCATCCTGGAGTGAGCTGCCATTAGAATCCAGGATCACCCCTTCATATGTGCTGTCACCATTCTCCCCACCTGGGAGAAAGATCCTCCTGAGGGATTTTCTCATGCTTCCTCCTTGGAAATATATCTCTAGGGTCCCCCCTTTTGGATATGATCTTCCCTGGTGCCTGTAATAAACCAAGCAGGATCAGAGCTGAAATGTAGGTAGTGATATAAGGGGCAAGGAGGGGATCCTGGTGTGTGTCTGCAGTCAGCCTGAAAGTGACAGCAGAGGCATATTTATATCCCTCAGTGAGTGTCTGTGTGCTTGACCCTCCGCACCCTGCAAACTTGCAGTCACCAGATGTTTTCTATTTACCTTCTCTGCTTCCGACTCGCGTCCCGAGGTCACTGTAAGCAGGGACACGTTTTATACTCACTCTAAAGGGACCATATGTTTTCTGTTAGAGTTAATAACATGCAATTCATGTGCTTGCATGTTTATCATTCTGATCGGAGAGAAGTGTGGAGGTGGAGTTTCACAGCCCCAGCAGAAACACTCCTTGTGATATCCCGCCTAGATGGCCAGAACTGGAAAACACAGCACACCACAATCTACTGTACAGTATGATGTGCTGCAGAAGGGAATACATACAGGCTCTGTGTGCTGCTGTGTGACTCCTTAGATCTCTGGCTGCTGGTTGGCACTGATGATGAGCCTGTTAAAAAGACTGTCGGGTATTGCCTAAACAACTGTGTGCTCTTTGGTTCTTTGCCAATAACTTTATATTGCATTGCTGAGATTAGTTTTTTTTAATTTTATTAAATAACCTAAAGTATGTGACATTTCCCTTTCATACAGTATGTGCTTAATAAAGACTGTAACCCTCAAGATACTGCACTTGGCTTTGCAAATACAACTCACTCATGTTGCAGGTACAAACATGAAATCGAGGTTATGAAAAAAAAAACCTTCATTTTTAAACAAAACATTGCAAACAAACCCTAATACCCTGGCAGACAGCTTTTCTGCTCCCATTTGTGTTTTCTGCCCTTCCTCATAGTTCCCTTATATGTTTTCGGTAGGTCTGGGGTAGGTGTCCTCTCTAAGGCTGTGTTTAGGCGCTGACCCGTGCTGAGGCGCGCTGACGCTTCTCAGTGTGCCCCTGCAGCCGCAATGAGAGCGGCTTTAGCAGGGGCTCACGCACGCTTCCGCAAGCGTGCGGAAGCGTAGGTCTTATTCAAATTATAAATTTTCACGCTCACAGGAGCGCAAGGCCGGTCACGTGAGCGGTTCGCCCAATGAGGGCGAACCAGGTCCGTGACGTCACTGCCCCCCCCCCCCCGACACGCCCATGGATGGCGCGTGGACCAAGGCCAGGGAAAGCACCCGCTTTCCCTCAAGCCTCGCGCGCGCCTCCGCACGGCTGCAGTCCTATGGACGCAGCCCAAGGCCACGCTTATAGTGCCAGCGATGCAACATCGCCCAAAATAAATGCATTGTCGCCGCCGTGTGCGCTTATAGTAAGCGCGATGGCGACGTGGCGACGCGATTTTTGGAAGCTAGGAATATTTGATTTTTCAGGGGCTCATGTGACAGCCCGTGAACCAATCAATGCCCTGGTCATCCGCGCCGCCGCCACAAAGCGAAATACAACTTTCACTAGTGGCGACGGTGACGGGTGACGTCACGCGTCTCAGTCGCGGTCGCAGGCACTATACGCGCGTCCTAAGTTCCTACACACGCTCTAGTACTGCGTTTCTTGGTGCACAGCGCGTTTAAAAAAGTATAATAAATAAGACAGAGGGGGGAGTTGTCAAAGTGTCTGATGCAAAAAAAAACTACATGCACAGTATGTAAAAAATAAAGCATTCCATGAGTAAAATTTAATTTTCATAATTTTTTGCTGTATGTTCAGATTTGTATATTACGTCCCTCCCAAAACTACCCACTCATTCAGCCCCTAAAACAGGAGTTAACGTTCAGGAACACCTACAATATACAAAATGAACATGCTGCAGTATATTGAAAAAAATAAGATTATCTTCAGGGCTTTTTTCAGGGGGAACGCGGTGGAATGCAGTTCCTGTATCTTTCTTCATAGACCACGTGGAATATTGTATAGGATTATTGTGATCATCTAAAAAACACTAATTGTTATATGTTTTATAAAACATTTGGAATGTAATAATTATTATTTACAAAAATATTAAGATAGATTCGAAATGATTTTGAAATGTAAATAAATGTGTATATTATTGTGCATGTTCAAGAATAATTTCACTGCCCCCCCATCCTCACGTCAGAGTTCCCACCTTTTTTTTCTAGAAAAAAAGGACTTGTTATCTTACTACTGCAAAAGTGGGACAAAACCAAAAACTGGAGGATTCTACAAAGAGATCCTATCCTTAACTCTATACTGCCTAATAAACCACAAATTGTATATAAAAAAGCACAGAATTTAAAATCTCAAATAGCACCAAGTTGCCCTAAGAAAACATTGGGATCCGGCCAAAACATGTGGCTTGGAGACCTCAAGGGGTACTACACCTGTAAAAAATGTATTGGTTGCAATTTTGGATTAAAATGTAAAGAGTTCAAATCTAATGTTACTGGTAAAATGTATGACATCAAAACATTTATCAATTGCAAATCCAGTATTTGTGTTTATCTTTTGGAATGTCCCTGTGGATTTCAATACGTGGGCAGAACGGGGAGACCTCTTAAAAGAAGATTTGCAAAACATGTATCCAACATCAGAAAAGGTTTGGAGACACATAGTGTATCCAACCATTTTAAGATCCATCATAACATGTTGCCTGATGGGCTCACCTGTATTGGTATTGATTGCCCCAAAGTCAGGGATAGAGGGGGAGATAGATTACAGAGGGTCTCTCAACAAGAGACCTTCTGGATATATACTTTAAAAACTCTCTCCCCCAAAGGACTAAACATTGACTTTGATTTGACATATTTTCTTTAAGACTCCTTGTTCTATTGCCACGGTATTGCAATTCTTTTATTTACATTTGGAACATGGTTTCCTGCTGTTGAATCAATTTATGTTTCCAATTTCATCCGTTTTTTATTCATTTTTATCCATGTTTTATCTTTTTATTAGTGTGTTTCATGTGCACACAATTTATTATCATAGGTGATTGTCCAAACCCCATTGGCACCGTTAGCACGGCGCAAGTACTTTCACCTTTGGTACATCCAATGTTATACCAGAATAGAAAGGGTTAACATAGGGCTATTTAAGTCAATGGGATTGATGAGGCTCCACAACCCCTGAAGAAGTGACGTTCCCCGACACGAAACGCGTAGGGAGGAGCCTAAGGAGGTGCCGATCAGGTGACTCATCCGGCACAGGGATAGTGACATCATCACGGTGCGTCGGAACAACGCGGGCTACACGCGGTGCTGTCAGGCCTGCCAGAGACTGTGTACTGGTGTTTAGCCGGGTCGGGCACTTCCATACTGTTTTTAACTCACAGATTTAATGTGAGTATGTTTTTGTTTTAGTTAGGACGTGTCATTAAAGTGTCAACGATATTGCGCAATCCTTTTTCTCTCTCTTATTCCCTGTCACGGAGACCTAAGCATAGGAGTTCTAAGACACTTTCAGAAAACATTTTTTTTCCTGAGAAAGAGGGCCTTTCCTTTAACATCCATCCGAACCAGGGACATCACGTGGGGTTCGTGTCACCCTGAAAACGATCGGATCTGGAAGACCCAACATACAGTTTCTCTCCACTGCATGCTGCCTTCCTACTTCTAGTAAGTGGGCATTCTTTTGGGCATTCACATTAGAGGGCTTCATTGCTTAAAACTATACTGCGCAATGTTTTGTCCCTGGTTTATGTCTTAATCTACAGGACAGTAGCTGCTGTGAGGAGGAACTTCACAACGTGTGTTGAGGACTGGGTTCATTTTCTATTTCAATTTATCATCACTGAAGAAAAGACTCTTTCCACCCCAGTCATCACCGTATCCTTTATGGACTTTAGTTATTTTTAAATATAGTCAAGTGTTTTGCCCCAGTTGTGCAGCTGAAAGACCTTTAGTAAATAGATGCCTAAGTACTTAGTGTATCCAGAAATACATAGTAAAGCAATATTAATTGTTACATTGTAAAGCAATATTAATTCTTAAACACCAAATAGATGTGCCCCTACTTGTTTGGCTTTTGGAAACACTCAAATTAAACATGGCAATCCTGGCATACTGTAAGTGTATTTGTTAGGTTCATTTCTGTGTAAGGATAATTGTTTGCTAACAAAGAAGCTGGAAGCACATAGAGAAATGTGCATTGATGGGTTTGTGGGGAACATTCTCCTTAACATAATGCTTCTTTAAATAAGAATCAAGCAACTCATGAGTTGCCTCTATTTAGTGGTTAGGTACAGCAAGAGTATGGGACAAGTTGTAGAAACTTTTTAGGGTCTTTAATTGCAACACTTGGTTAATGACAGTTGTAACAATAGTGGTTACTTCTCAAGCCGTGGTTGAGTAAGTGGCAACATTTCTTTAGAAGGTAATGTCAATGGTGGCCTCTGTACAGTACCTACACTTTCAATGATTTCCTTTTCCAATTTGATGCCTGTTATTCAGCACCTGTTATTCAGTACACACAGTGTAAGTAGTTTCTTCCACCTGGACCCTTATCAGCCGTGGTCCATAATTGTTTCAGCCGGGACTAGTGTAAACTGTATAGGTTATTTAGAGTTAGTTGTTAAAGCAGCAGCTGCCCCCAGTAATTTGTTTGTTTCACTACATTTTCTACCAGGATGGAAACCAGGGGGTTCTCATTGCTGAAATAGACTGGTAAAAGTAACATGTTGTATTGTTTGCAGGGGAAACAAAATGGTGGTTTAAATCTCCAACATCATGTGGGCCAATAGGAATTTGCAACTTCATCTGTTGCAGCTTCCGACTGGGCAGCGTGATGAAGGGGATTTAAAAGACAGTACTGTAAGTACCAGTGCCTAAAACTGAAAAGAATACAGTACAGCTCTGGGGTCCCTTTGGTTCACATCCTGGTAATAAGAAAAAGATGGAGAAGCCAGGGAAGTGAATTTCTGCTTTAAATATGTCACAAAACAAGTTATGGTGATTTAAAAAAGTGACAAAAACCTTCCACCATACAGTGTACAGCAAATACATACCACCTGTGGCTACATTTGTATGTCTCAGACAGGACTGCAACCATGCTTTTCCCCATTATCACTTAACAAACAATGCTTTCACTGCAGCAAGGAATTCCGGGTAATGACATGCAAATGAGCGTTCATAGTTTGTCACCTTTTGCTTCTTGCCCATTATAATATGGACCCCTTTTACATAGTTACATAGTAGATGAGGTTGAAAAAAGACATATATCCATCAAGTTCAACCTATGCTAAATTTAGAAAGATACTTTATCCTATATTTGAATTTACAGTATATTGATGCAGAGGAAGGCAAACAAAAATCCCCAAGTGAAATATCATCCAATTATATATCCTAAGGGGAAAAATAAATTCCTTCCTGACTCAATAATTACTCCCTGGATCAAAATCCTTCCCATGTATACTTATTTTGTATATCCCTGTATTCCTATCCTTTCTAAAAAAAGATGTCCAACCTTTTTTTTTTAAATAATTCTATAGTATCTGCCATCACAGTTTGTCACAGGATCATTCACTGAGCAAAACAAGGTATGAAATTAATTGTAGTTTATTCGCACAAATTCATTTACACACTATGATACACAAAATACAGACAAAAAGACACACTTACTGGTGGTCTGGTGTAAAAAAACTAGACTTTCCTAGGTGCAGGGAACCCTAAATAAGAGATTTACCCTGACCTGGACTTAGCCTTGAATCTCCTTGTTCCCAAATCAGCGTGAAGTTCCACACGCCTCTGCTCCCTTCTTTTCTGAGAACTTGGACTTTTCTTGACCGCGAGCTATCACTGATTCTCTGGAACCTAAATTGGCATAAAATCCTAGCAGCGACTGCTACGTTTGATTTTAAGAACCTGGTCGCAAAAAGCTGGACTTAGAATCTGGCAGGCAGACCTTCCTGGCTTGAAATCGAAGCCGGTTGCACTGCTATTAGCTCAAGAGCAACTTTGAAAATCCTGCCCGTGCTCTTACTACTAGAAATCTCAAATCTCATTGGCTCAGACATTTGTTATAGTATTCTGCATTTCATTCATGAAACTCCGCAGCCAATCACGGTGTGGGAAATTTATTAGAAGCCAATCAGAGCCAAGCCTTTCTGAAAAGCCAGGTCAGTGGGAAATATGATATTGCCAAGGGACATGTGCAAATTTACCACCTCTGTCCCTGGCTATCTCAATGCCACCCGCTTGGTCAGGCTCCACTAAGTCTGGCAGAGCAAATGGCAGCCTGGATGACTGCCATTGTTCCCTGGACTTGGGTACTCGAGCCCTTCCCTGCTACCCAAATGGTTTTCACACCTTTGGAATCTCTGGCTTCTTTGAACTCCGATGTCCAGCAGACTTACTGGCACCTATGGGTTAGTCCTGGCAGTCTGTTTGAACATCGGTTTCGAAAGTCCCAGCTCATTACAGTTCACAACAGTACATTACAATATTAACACAGTATTAAATAAAATATAGTTTAATACATCCCTAAGTACCTGGGTATGGGAATAGAATAGAAAGATGTACTTTTATTTCTATCAGCCTTTATTCCCCACACACTATATCTCTGACTTAGCCTGGACTCTGAGAGTTCCCCCACGACCTTATCTACAGTTGGGGTACACACAAAACCAATACAGGTTCTGGGCTACCTGGGCACTAACTTGGGTACCCCCTTTTACTTAGGGATCCCCTCAGCTACAGGGACACTTATTCATCCCTGTGCCCCATTCACCTTTCTGGGCTATGTTGAAGCAGGATACCCTAGTGGTGAGTCACACTTGCATTTTCAAGGGGAGATATTGCCGGGACAATGTGCCTACATGTATCCGGGAATCAGGCATGATTCCCAGGTACATTTTATGGGGAACCTACAACTCCAGACACCGACTACATAGGCATATTCTGACAACAATTCCTTCGCAAAGAAATAGTGGGGTTTATCTTTGAACACCATGGAGCCCACTACTGCTGGAGGCGCTAAGCACCCTGAGAAGAGCTCAGAGAAGAACCTAAGTCTGTCCTGATCTCCATACCACCGCAGATCAGACTCAGCTCTCCTGATCATAACAGGTACTCGCACCACACACAAGGTAGCAGAAGCTGTGTGTCTCCTACTGGGGGGGGGGGAGCAGTGGTACATTTGGAGGTGCTGCTGAGATGGGGACAGGCTTTCAGTGCTTGACAGAGCAGATGCCATACAGGGCGAGCTCTCAGAGAAGCGAGACAGTCTGTTAAAGTACACTTCCAGAGCAAGTGCTGTAGGAAGGAGGGAGTCTAGGTGTAGTCATGGGGAGAGAGACCTCGCAAAGAATGACCTAGATGGCCCTATAGGGTGAATGGTCTGGAGATATAATGCTATTGCTGTGCTAAGTCGCCATGAGGCGGGTAGTCGGGATGCCTAGGGGGTGGCCTGGTTAACTTAGTTAGAGGGACCCCTGGATAGTATCCGCGATACTGGCAGCCAAAAGGGGCAGCATAAGAGTTCTACACAGGGGGGAACCCAGAGTACTGCTAGCAGTAGCCAGACTATAGAAACACAGGGTACTTGTACTGGACTGCAATCGTCTGCAGTGTACGGAAAGGAGTTTTGCCTAGCTAAAGGATAGTTTCTGTGTCAGACTATCTGCATCTCAAGGAAAATTACATGCAAGAAGTGTCTTAAAATGGCGGCCACAGTGTGGTGCCCGGTTCACGGTGTCCAAGATGGTGCTCCCACCAATAAACAGGACCGCATGGGTTTGCTAAAGCAAAGTTGCAAAGATCTGCAAATAGTTGCATCCTTTCGGCGCTAAATGGAGGGTGCCACTCCTTATGCTGATTGGCTCATCGTGAGTCAGGGCAGCCTTGTACTGAAACAGCCCTGCCTCTGATTCCACCCAGGGGAGGAGCTATTAGCTACCAGCCTATCACAGTGTGCCTAGTGCTGGGAGGAGTTTCTGTACTGCCCATCAAGTGTTCATTCATCTTTGAGTGGAGCAATAGAGAGGAGCTTAAGCAATCTTTTCCAGACTACCTCATGGCGTCCAACTCAGCTGCTAAAGATGACTTAGAAGTCACCAATTATACGCTTCCAGGTGGCTACCTGATTGTTCGCGTGAATAACCAGATTCACCTGCGGTGTTTCTGCCCACATTGTTGACTGCACAGAGGAGCTGTCGGCCTAAAGGTGTGGTGCCAGAACTGTGGCGCCTTCTATCTGCGGCCTTCTAGCCCTGTACCAACTGAGGTATGTGTGCCTCCACGAGTTACCACACCGACCGGTGCGGTCTCATTCATTTTCCTGGTCACCGACGACGTGGGCCCGTGTGCCCTCATCAATGCTTCAGGATGCCTAAGTGGTATGGTGCCACCCAAAGTGACTGCCGGGGACCCTGATGTGGGCCCGTGTGCCCTTCAACTACCAGTCCAACCTGCTGTGACGGTGCCAATGGTTCCAGGACTGGGATCCATTACTGTCGATGTTCCTGAGGGTGAGAGGATTGCCCCAGGGGTCCCGGTGTGAGTCCTCAGGTGACCGCGGAGCAAGGTAGCTCCATAAATCTGACGACTGACTCACCCCAGCATCGTGTCCTGGTGGAGGTGTCCCCAGCTGTTGCTGTCTCTGATGACTTCAGCCGGGCGGAACCAGTGGAGAAGAGCCCACATCCTACCTGCCATCCGGAGAGAAGTTCAGCCCGATCGCGCCCATCCCAGAGGCTGCGGATGTTCCGGAACGTCCGAGAACCTCTGCAAATCCCGATGACGCTGGTGTTGCTCGGAAATTGCCTGCAGAGGAACTGAGGAACGTCTCCTACCTGGTGATGCCCCTTTCCTACGTCATTCCAGATCCAGTTATGGCCTACCTGGAGGAGGCGCCGGGTGCAGCCTTGTCAGGTGCGCCATGGGGTGACGAACTTCCGGTTTCACCGGATGTGACATCATCACTGCCACCAGACTTGAGCCTGCCTGGTGGTCTCATGGAACAGTCCATGGCCGATGAAGTCGACAAGATGGGGTCCAAAAAATCCACAGAGCCTGCTGCACCACCGCTAAAGTCAGCAGCAGTGAGTGTGTGTCAGCTTCCCCCAAGTGCTTCCTGTTATGTGGCCAATTGTACGGGAGAAGGTCACCGGGCCTCTGAATCCCCGCTTTTGTCACCGTCCTGGGGCAAAGGAAAGCCCCGCTATACAGGACAGTCCATGGACTTTGCTGCGCCCCGACCACTGGCCCTAGCATCCCATGCTACCCTGTGTAGGACATTGTGGACTTTGCCCAGGTCCATTCTGCCCCTGCCACTGCCCCATCCTCGACCAGTTGTTTCCAGGAAATAAAATATATAGACCCTACTATCACACCATTTGTGTTAACCAAGTTTCCTGATGCAAATGTGGGGAATTGGTCGTGTGGGGTGGGAGTTCTGAAGGCTCTAAGGGAGAAATCCATGCATATAGTTGTATGAAAATACCATGGTGTAGAGGATCTTATCAGTCCTTCAGGAGATCCTCTTGGTCTCAAATATTACAAGTAGTGCACCATAGTCTCCAAGTTTGAAGAGTTAGTGTTGTCATCGCTGTCACCAGTGGGTGATTTGGGTCTCTGCTTGCATTATGGTTATATGTAATGTCCTAATGTATGACCTGTTTTTCACCTTGCAGGTTCCTGACTGACGAATGGTGCAATAAATTTTGTCCCAAGCGAGGAGGTTGGGGATTTCCCCCAGGGGAGAGAGTAACAGGTTATGTCTTTTCTGCCTGTCTTTCCCCACCCTGTTATGTAAGTCTTGCTAGCTGCAGGCTGTAAGGGGTTAATACTATGCCTGTGAACCCCAGCCATGCTCCTCTCTGATGGACAGAAGTAAGGTGGTGACTCATGGCCGGTGTAAGCCTATCAGGGATAGGTATAGACCATGAGCCCGCCCCTTCTGCTTCCTGATTTGGGGAGTGCCAAATTTATCCAGTCCTGCTGTGGATGAGGAACAGAGCAGTAGGGCTATGAGTCTCTCCCATCGCGGGATGAGCGTGCCCACCCCCAGACCCTGGGGCTGGGGGAACATCTGAACATACCACCCAGATGCCCTATAATAGCATCATCCAGAGGCCTGGAGCCTCTGAGACCCTGCATTGCTGTGAGGAAGATCTGCAATAAAGACCCTTCATTATCATACACCTGTCTGTGTGTCAGTCCCTGGGCAGGAGGTAAGAAACATGCAATAGTGGGGTCTGATCTCCGAACACCATGGAGCCCACTACTGCTGGAGGCACTAAGCACCATGAGAAGAGCTTAGAGAAGAACCTAAGCCTGTCCTAAACTCCATACCACCGCAGATCAGACTCAGCTCTCCTGACCCTAAAAGGTACTCGTACCACACACAAGGTAGCAGAAGCTGTGTATCTCCCACTGGGAGGAGGGGGGGCAAACAGTGCTACATAAGATATGGAAAGGTCACCATTGGGGGAGTGCAGCCTCTGTATCAGTGTCATATTCAGAGAGCCACGTTTCAGTCAGAACAAGGCGATTTAGGGACCAAGAGAGGAAGAAGTTATGCAAGTGAGGACCTTTTTTTTTATAAAGGGAGCGTTCATTCCATAGGACACATGAAAAAAGAAACAAGGGCGGTGAGATTAGAATAGATTAGCAGATGGAGCCATGATAGGTTTTGGGCTATTTTTCTGTCCTCCTCCTGTGCAGTAATCCCTGTTAAGGGCAGGTTTGCCAGGAGTAATCATGGGTTTTCCCCACACACACATGCTGTGCAGTGAGGCAGTAAAGATAGTGTCATCAGGCTCAGTGTCCTATCACAGTGACACAGGGATGGTGTCTATTGGAACTACTTATTGCATAACTTTTCCTGAATTTAGTGAGTTCCTCTCCCCATTGAGAGAGGATAGTCTACCCTCCCTGTGGCCCTCCCTCTGGGAGAGGTGGGAGACTATTCCTTTTACTCCACCAGGGAGTAAGAGAAGAGCTAGGGCAGCTTTTAGGGCCCTGACTAGGAGTGATTGTCCAGGGACTTCCTTCGGGTGACAACCCTATGATGTGCAGCTGAGTGACCTGGCTGCATGATGGGCAGTCCGCCAGATGGAGGAATAAAGTATATCCTTGATATAGAAACCTTCTTGCCTGAGCCTGGAATAATTCAGGGAGAAGTTGCACAGAGAAGTTCTCCTTCAGAGATTCCTCCCTACCATTCTGGGGATCTGTTGGAGATGGAGGCGTTGTACCAGTTAGTATTACTCGGCTATACCTCGAAAGCCAGTCCTGATATCTTCCCCCATACCACCGCGGGAGACTCAGGGCCCCCTGTTGCCAGCAGGTTTGCACCACCTTATACACAGTAAACAGGACACCCTTTCCCCTAGGGTAATCGACATGAGATTGAGGGGGGAAACAGGGTTGCACAGAGATTGGAAGTAAGCAAGCATGTGAACAAGTAGGAATTTGGAAGGGGCTGTAGAAATATCTCCAGATGCAAGTAGCAGGAGGGGAAGATAAAGAAGGTGAGTGTGGGATTTATGGGTGTGCATATTGTGTTGAGAGAAGGAGGTGGAAGTAATACGTTTAGAAAAGAGTACATTTAATTATGTAGCCCCGGTCTTATTTTGCCTCCAGAGACCCCCTCTGCAGCGTGCCGAGCGATCGCGGGTGCCGCCGGAGGCAGCGATGGACCTGCCGGCACAACGTAAAGGTGGGGGCCGGAGCAGGGAGCGCTCCGAGTCCCTGGAGTCTCTGCGGCGTACCTGGCTAGTGGGGGCCGCCATGACAGGTTGCGCGAGCGTGCGCATTGGTCACGCAGGCGCAGTAAGAATAGCACACGTGGTCCCAATGCTAAAGAGGTCCTGAGTGGACTACAATTCCCAGCAGCCACTGGGGATTGCCCTTTCACCCACATCACGTGCAGCCAGCCAGCAAATAGGATTTTGCAGCTTCTCCTGTGGAGGAAGGCTACAATGTTGCGGGGACCACGTTTGGCAGTTGAAGCTGGGAGCAGGAAGGGGAAGGAAGGGTGTAGGGAGCAAGTAGCTCCTACACCAGGTAAGGTTCCCCAGATCCCAGGCAGGCCCCAATCCCCACCAGGGTAGGGGGTATGTACTGAGGGACGGCCCTAGGTTAGGGACCCTGCCCTTAGGTGTGAGTGTGCAGTCTTGTCAGTGTCACAGCTGGTAGTGCTGTGAGCGCTGACAAGTAGGCACAGTGTGTGAGTGTAGTGCGGTTGCTGCAGGTACCGAGTGAGTGCAGTGGGTTGCTGCAGGTTCAGTGTGTGTGCAGTGCGGTAGCTGCAGGTACCGATTGAGGGCAGTGCGGTTGCTGCAGGTACCGGTGGAGTGCAGTGCGGTTGCTGCAGGTACTGTGTGAGTGCAGTGTGTTTGCTGCAGGTTTAGGTTGAGTAGTCAGAGGGGATCCAGGAGGTGAAGAGAGAGGTAGTGTGGGTGCAGGGGGTCAGTGACCCACCTGCATAGGACAGGCTACCCCGTAGGCCCTTAGGAGTGTTCCCTGAAGACACCAAAGGTTGCTGTGCTGCAGGGATGGCCTATAGTAGTAGCGAGCATCACCCTTACTGAGTACCAGCTAGGGACAAAGGGACAAGCGTGCGGAGCAGGTCTGCTGGCGAGTCGTCTGGGACCAGACGGCTGGACATTGAGACCCAGGAGGCAGACCGCTGATTCATCTGACCCTTTGCGAAGAGGTACCGGTCACCGTCATGACCGGAAGGTACTATAACAACAAGTGCACCAACACCGGTCAACAGGCGCTGATCCCTCCCTAGGCTAAACTCTGTAGGAACATTGAGCGAGTGGTTAAAGAACTGAGCCTATACCATCACTTAATATATATGGACACGGTGTGTGGGGCACGCGGTGAGTCGATGGAGACGTTGCTCCTTATGAGTGGGCGAGCCACTAAGGCAGGGGTGGGGAACGTCCGGCCCGCGGGCCGTGTAAGGCCCGCGAAGTCATTTGGTCCGGCCCCCGGGAAGCAAGCCTGGTTTTAAAAAAAAAACAAACATTTTTTTTTTAAAACTCCCCCTTTCCTGATTGGCTGCCCGTGCTGTCACTCTGCCAATTAATTTTTTTGGGCCCGCCTCTTCCTACAGCACTGCCCCCCTCCCTTCTCTCCTCCAGTAATGTCGGCTCCTTAGGCTCCGCCCCTCTGTCCCTCCCTTTAGGCTCCGCGGGCCTGCCAGTCTCTCAGCTGCACTGGCTACTTATGCTGCTCCAGCAGCCCATCCACGGGCCCCAGGTAACCCACATGCCCCTTATACTTCCTCCCATGCACCTTACCCACCCCGAGGGGGGAGAGGCCTTATTTTTGTGTGTTTGCAGAGGTGGGCTTATTGTGTGTGTGTGTGTGTGTGTGTGTCTGTCTGTCTCTGTCAGTGTGTGTGTGTGTCTGTCATTGTGTGTGTGTGTGTGTGTGTGTGTGTGTGTGTGTGTGTGTGTGTGTGTGTGTGTGTGTGTGTGTGTGTGTGTGTGTGTGTGTGTGTGTGTGTGTGTGTGTGTGTGTGTGTCAATGTCACTGTGTGAAAAAAGAAGAAATAACAGTGCGCAACTAAGTTGTAACGTGACGTGATAAGTGAAAATAAGTGAATTAAATAACTTAACCTAGAATTGAGCGTCTGCAGCTGTGATGAAGGGGGGGGGCTCAGAATCCCCCTGGAGCTAACAAATGGATACAAAAAAGACACAGCGCACAACGCTCATAGTGCATTACAAATATTATTCACATAAACAATAAAAGGGTGAGTAATGTGCGTACATCAATTGCAATAAAATCAAGCAGTTTCGGGATATGTTACCCAACGCCTCCGGAGACCGGATTAGGTGTCCTCGCAGGGGTTAAACTGCTATCCTCGATGGTGCAGGGTCCTATTGGAGTAGGTGCACAACCTCTGCTGGTCCTTGCTCCCCTGTGCACGATTGGGCCGGGAGCTGCTGATTCCTGCAGTGCTTCAGCAAAGCGAATCTGGTCATCTGCTGGGCGTTTGCACTCTCCTCCGTGTGGAGTGCTTCCTGGTTCGTGACGTCACCACAGGAATTCGGCGCCGTTCGACCACGATCAAATTGCGCAGTAGGGTGCTAATAAAAAGCTAGATGTACGCACATTACTCACCCTTTTATTGTTTATGTGAATAATATTTGTAATGTCACGGTGTGTCTGGCACTGTCACTGTGTGTATCTGGCACTGTGTGTGACTGTCTCTGTGTGTGACTGTCTCTGTCTCTGTGTGTGACTGTCTGTCTCTGTGTGTGCGTCACTGTCTGTCTCTGTGTGTGTGTGTCACTGTCTGTGTGTGTGTGTGTGTGTGTCACTGTCTCTGTGTGTGTGTGTGTGTGTGTGTGTGTGTCACTGTCTCTGTGTGTGTGTGTGTGTGTGTGTGTGTGTGTGTGTGTGTGTGTGTGTGTGTGTGTCACTGTCTGTGTGTGTGTTTGTGTGTGTGTGTGTGTGTGTGTGTGTCACTGTCTGTGTGTGTGTGTGTGTGTGTGTGTGTGTGTGTGTGTGTGTGTGTGTGTGTGTGTGTGTGTGTGTCACGGTCTCTGTGTGTGTGTCACTGTGTGTGTGTGTGTCACTGCCTGTGTGTGTGTGTCACTGTGTGTGTCACTGTGTGTGTGTGTGTGTGTGTGTGTGTCACTGTCTGTGTGTGTGTGTGTGTCACTGTCTCTGTGTGTGTGTGTGTCACTGTCTCTCTGTGTGTGTGTGTGTGTGTGTGTGTGTGTGTGTGTGTGTGTGTCACTGTCTCTGTGTGTGTGTGTGTGTCACTGTCTCTGTGTGTCTCTGTGTGTGTGGGTGTCTGTTACTGTCTCTGTGTGTGTGTATTTGTGTGTGTGTGTCACTGTCTCTGTGTGTGTGTGTGTGTCACTGTCTGTGTGTGTGTGTCACTGTGTGTGTGTGTGTGTGTGTGTGTGTGTGTGTGTGTGTGTGTGTGTGTGTGTGTGTGTGTGTGTGTGTGTGTGTGTGTGTGTGTGTGTGTGTGTGTGTGTGTGTCTGTCACTGTCTCTGTGTGTGTGTGTCTGTCACTGTCTCTGTGTGTGTGTGTGTGTGTGTGTCTGTCACTGTCACTGTGTGTGTCTGTCACTGTCACTGTGTGTGTCTGGCACTGTCACTGTGTGTGTCTGGCACTGGCACTGTCTGTGTGTGTGTTTGTGTGTGTGTGTGTGTGTGTGTGTGTGTGTCACTGTCTGTGTGTGTGTGTGTGTGTGTGTGTGTGTGTCACTGTCTCTGTGTGTGTGTCACTGTGTGTGTGTGTGTGTGTGTGTGTGTGTGTGTGTGTGTGTGTGTGTGTGTGTGTGTGTGTGTGTGTGTCTGTCTGTCTGTCTGTCTGTCACTGTCTCTCTGTGTGTGTGTGTGTGTGTGTGTCTGTCACTGTCTGTGTGTGTGTGTGTGTGTGTGTGTGTGTGTGTGTGTGTGTGTGTGTGTGTGTGTGTGTGTGTGTCTGTCACTGTCACTGTCACTGTGTGTGTCTGTCACTGTCACTGTGTGTGTCTGGCACTGTCACTGTGTGTGTCTGGCACTGTCACTGTGTGTGTCTGGCACTGTCACTGTGTGTGACTGTCACTGTGTGTGACTGTCACTGTGTGTCACTGTGTGTGTGTGTGTGTGTGTGTGTGTGTGTGTGTGTGTGTGTGTGTGTGTGTGTGTGTGTGTGTCACTGTCTGTGTGTGTGTGTCACTGTGTGTGTGTGTGTGTGTGTGTATGTGTGTGTGTGTGTGTGTGTGTGTGTGTGTGTGTGTGTGTGTGTGTGTGTGTGTGTGTGTGTGTGTGTGTGTGTGTGTGTGTCACTGTCTGTGTGTGTTTGAGTGTGTCTGAGAGAGAGAGAGTGGGTCTGAGAGTCTGAGAGAGAAAGTGAGTCTGAGAGAGAGAGAGTGGGTCTGAGAGTCTGAGAGAGAGAGAGTGGGTCTGAGAGTGTGAGAGAGAGAGTGGGTCTGAGAGTCTGAGAGAGAGAGTGGGTCTGAGAGTCAGAGAGAGAGAGTGGATCTGAGAGTCTGAGAGAGAGTGGGTCTAAGAGTCTGAGAGAGAGAGTGGGTCTGAGAGTCTGAGAGAGAGAGTGGGTCTGAGAGTCTGAGAGAGAGAATGGGTCTGAGAGAGAGAGAGTCTGAGAGAGAGAGTCCGAGAGAGAGAGAGTCAGAGTCTGAGAGAGAGAGTGGGTCTGAGAGTCTGAGAGAGAGTGTGTCTGAGAGAGAGAGAGAGTGGGTCTGAGAGTCTGAGAGAGAAAGTGAGTCTGAGAGAGAGAGAGTGGGTCTGAGAGTCTGAGAGAGAGAGAGTGGGTCTGAGAGAGAGAATGAGTCTGAGAGAGAGAGTGAGTCTGAGAGAGAGAGTCTGAGAGAGAGAGTGAGTCTGAGAGAGAGAGTCTGAGAATCTGAGAGAGAGTGAGTCTGAGAGAGAGAGAGAGAGAGAGAGAGAGTGAGTCTGAGAGTCTGAGAGAGAGAGTGGGTCTGAGAGAGAGAGTGGGTCTGAGAGTCAGAGAGAGAGAGAGTGGGTCTGAGAGTATGAGAGAGAGAGAGAGTGGGTCTGAGAGTCTGAGAGAGAGAGTGTGTCGGAGAGTCTGAGAGAGAGAGAGAGTGGGTCTGAGAGAGAGAGTGGGTCTGAGTCTGAGAGCGAGAGAGTGGGTCTGAGAAAGAGAGTGGGTTTGAGAGAGAGAGAGTGGGTCTGAGAGTCTGAGAGAGATAGTGGGTTTGAGAGAGTGGGTCTGAGAGTCTGAGAGAGAGAGTGGGTCTGAGAGTCTGAGAGAGAATGGGTCTGAGAGTCTGAGAGATAGAGTGGGTCTGAGAGTCTGAGATAGAGTGGGTCTGAGAGAGAGAGTGTGTGAGAGTCTGATTTCCCTCCCCCCTGTCCGATTTCTATGTGCGTGTGTGTGTGCATGTGCGTGTGCACAGACACCAACCCGCAGTCAGTCATAGTCACCCACCACCCAAGAGTCAGTCAGTCACCCAAAGAGAAGCAGTTCCAGCCATCACATTAGTGGTGAGTTCATTAAATGTTTGACCAAATATAGCAGGCTAATTTTTAAGTTGATAATTTTGGATGGCCCTCGAATGATTTTATAAATATCAAAAAGGCCCTTGTCAGAAAAAAGGTTCCCCACCCCTGTACTAAGGTTACACGTTAAGGTTATATTGCTATAACATAGAGTGATAAGGTTCTGTGCATTATCATATAGTAAAACTGGTTGCATATATATATGTGTGTTGTTGTATTTCTTGCCCAGGGGAATCTCACATCACGGGGATCCGAGGTAAGTGGAGGCGCTGCGCTAAGTAAGTGTATGAGTGTTACCCCAGGCTCCCAGCTAGCGGAGGCTCAGATCTCCTGGAGCCGCAGGTGTTGTACAGTGACCAGTAGTTCCTTTGGGAGGGTTCAGAAAAAGGGCTACAATTATAACAGAGGAGAGAGGAATGAAGTTGCAATGTATATGTTGTGAGAGTTATTTTTATTTATAAAAATGTGTTACCAGGAAGTAATACACTGAGTTACCTCTCGTTTTCAAGTATGTCCTGGGCACAGAGTTACAACAATACATGGTTACTGTGACGGTAAGGGGTAGCCAGTTTTCGGGTACGCGAAGTGTATTATGTGACGGGCAAGGGTAACCAGGCTTTATAATAAAGGTTAAGCCCTCTGGTTGCCCTTTGGTCCTGTGGGTCCCTGGCAGCTACCAGGCACTATAATACAGGGGCCAGGAATCTTGCAGGAAAAGTTAAAATGTCCTTGCTGTTTCACTTTCCATGTTCCCTTTACCCCAGACTCATGAAACTTGCTGTTTGTATGTTTTATGTGGGATATTTGGGTAAGTATGCAAGTATTTTGTTTGCAGGAGTTCTGAGTCCGGATCTATCGGTAGTACCTTCATTCTACCTTGCGCACAGGCACTATTTTCCAGTACGCGAGTAGAATTACACCAGGGCTATCCAGTGTCCCCCAGACTCCAGAGTTTCGAGCCCCAATATCCCTGTCCTAAGTCCCTTACAGTCATGAGTCTCCCAAATGTCCCACATGTATTAAAGTATGTTTATTATGTTTTATACATTTCTCATAAGGCTCTAGGCAGCTTGCCCGGGCATCCAGTTAAGGTGCCAGAAAATCTGCATAGAGTCCGTAGTTCAAAGAGGAGGGGATGACCAGAGGTTTGAAAATATGTTGGTGGGTGAGGAAACGGCGAATGGCCAGGTCCATACTTCAAAGAGACCCTGTGGGGACACCTTTTGTAGTTTCCAGACTTGGTAGAGCCGGCCCTGCAGGTGGCAATGAGTTAGCCAGGGAGGATGCAGCCATAGAGTCTTCTCTCCTTTTGGCAAAATCCTATTTCCCGCTCACCCGACTTTTTGAGCCTGCTGGGCACATCTCTGAAGTCTTTCACACTCTGAAGTCAGCCGAGGATGAGCCCCTCTTTCTATTGGCTGACAGGGATGAATTCTCACACTCTGATTTGCTGCTCTTTCCTACTCCGTTCTGGGGATAGCCCAGCGGATTGTATGTAAGGTGCTGACCAAGAGAGGGAGCAAGTCCATCCAAGCCAACCAATGAGGTGAGTCGATGATGCTAAGACAGGCTTTTCAAAGTTGCTCTGTTCAAAATAACAGAGACCGGCTTCGTTTGGAAGCCTGAAAAGTTTGCCTTGCAGAGACTACGTCCCGTCTTTTGCGCCCAAGTTCTCAGAATCGAATGGAGCAGTCACGGCTAGTTATTGAAGCTGAAAAGAGGACCAGGAGAACCAGGGATATATCCCAGTCAGGGTAAGCTCATCCAAGCGGGTGCCCTGCACCTAGGCAAGTCTATATTTTTCCCCCAGACCTCCAGTAACTGTAATTAATTGTAATTTTAACTGTTCCTTGTGTATTTCTTCTTGTTGTACATGGGTTACTGAAATAAATGCAATTTGTTTTTACTATCTTGTTCTGCTTAATGAATGATCCTGGTAATATATAAATGGTGTAAAAATTATCTGGTCTCCCGTGACAAATTACATCAGGGCTACACATTGTCCCCCAGAATCCTGGTTTTCGACCACATGTATCCCAGACCCATTTTCCCAATATACTGTATATAAGGTTTCCCCAGAGTTAGAAGTTTAAAAAAACAATGTAATGTGTTTTATATTGTATATATTAATCTCTATTCAGTCAGCCGGGTATCTACATAGGTGCCAGGATATCTGCATAGAGATCGCGAATCAAAAGGGAGAAGGGAAGTCCAGAGGTGTCGGAACAGTTTGGTGAGCGGGGAAGGGCGGAGTACTGGGTCCGGAGAACAAAGGGTTCCTGCAGGGAAGACACTTGGACTGCCGGACCTGGTGGAGCCTGCCCAGCGTGAGGCAATGTGTTGGCTGGGGGAAGTCGCTGCTCGTAGGCACGATTCCCATTGGCCAATTCATATTTCCCGCTCACCCAGCTTTTCAAGCCTGCTCGGCACACCCCTTCCTCTGACGTCAGCAGCTGGACGATCCCTCATTCTCATTGGCTGGCTGAGTTATTATCCGTTCTCTGATTGGTCAACAGCCCCTGCTCCATGTTACAGTAGATATAGAACACCGTGGTCTATATAGAACACCGTGGTCCGATCAGAGAACCAGACAAGTTCAGGGCTTAGGTCGGTGGGGCTCTGGCGGGCTTTTCAAAGTTGCTCTGTGGCGAATAACAGAGCAACCGGCTTCATTTTTAGCCGGAGAAGCCTGCCTAGCCTATGAGACTATATCCTGCATTTTGCAGCCAAGTTCTATTTTCTTATTTGCTCACGGCTAGTGAATATAGGCTGGTATCTTCCCGGAGGAAGGTACTGTGAAGTTTCTGGACCAGGAGCGGACAGGGTAAACCTTCTGAATCAGGCACCCTGCACCTAGTTACTGTAGGCTAGTGTTTCCCCCAGACCCCCAGTAAGTGTATATTCTCTGTATTTTGTGTAATATTTGTATGCCTGCAAGTCTCAACAGAACAAACCTAATTTTATTCCACTAGCCTGTTTTGCCTAGTGAATGATCCCAGCAAGTACAGGTGTTAAAAGTACTGGTCTCCTGTGACAGTTACATTAAAAGAACAGAGGTTATACAATTTATATACATTATAGATATTAAAGAAAGAAATGGGGAGCACAAATCAGTAAAGTGCAACAGAATCAAAGTGCAAATGCAAATAATATAGTGCACATCCAGATAAGTGAAATAAGTTGATGGGTTGCAAATAAGATGGCCCCATACAATACTTATTCAGAACAAGAGATGGGTGAATTTGTTGGGGCGGATGGGATCCGGGCGGATTGTTCAGTCCGCGGATTTCTGCGGATCAATCTCAAAAAGGGCGATTCGCGTTTTGCGGATTTTTTATTAAGATTACTGAATCCGCGGATTGGATTATATAAATCAATTTATGGATTGTATCCAATGGTGGATTTTGATGAATCCATGCAGATTAAAACTGACCAAATCTGGATTTTACACTGCAAAACGGATTTTGCGGGTAAAATGCGAGAAAATCCGGGAAACGGATTTGGGCAGATTGGCCCATCTGTATTCAGAACTCAAAAAATCTCTGCAGAATGAAAAAGTCTGATACAAACAGTGTCTTTAAACGTATGCTGCAGGCCTTTCCTTCTCCAGAGAATTGATATACATCAGAGGGGTATATCCCGAAAGGAAAATACAACAGAATATGGTGTAGACTGTAGCAACAGATTTACTTTACAGAAGATTGAGAACACATACAAAATGTGCACTCACAATGTGATATATAAAAAACGGCATTGGTTTGAAAGTATAGACTCTAATCAGAGGGCTGATAGTCTCACTGGCACTTGACCACTGTGTCCCTCCTAATAAAGAATTAATGATCACACATCCCAGCCTCTGCATATTTTCTCCGGCGGTGCACCAATTCCTCCTGTGTGTGGATACTTGCTGGTTAAATAAGGGTTTGAAAAGAAAGGGGATAGACGTCGCAAGGATAGAGGTGATCAGGGATAAGGTGTTCAAATTTTTGTTAAGAAAACAGAAGTTTGAAGGCTCAGCCTCAATGGTGGCAACATTTTTGGCGGGAGTCTCCTTTTTCCTAAAGTTGAAAGGAGAAAGGGATTATACAGTACAAAGGATTTTATGATATGCAGGGTAATGGCAAATTGGAAGACGGTCGCAAGATCCAAGGACGATTAGGGCCCCATTTTTGGAAGCAATTATGGAGAAAATAGTAGGGGCAAAATGCAAGGCGTGTTTTTCTAATTACGAAGTGAGTCTGATTAGTGTAACATTTTGCTTGGACTTTTTTGAGGCCATGCACATTAGCGATATAGAAAGCTAGTCAAAGTAAGGTGGGGTGGATTGCAAAGAGAGAATGTCGAGTGGAATGCCGGGTCAGTGTGGTTTAGGATCAGGAGGTCGAAAACCGACCAGGCGGGAGTAGGGAAATAGGTTCATCTGGGGGATATCGGGCAGCATGATCTATCCGGTAAGGCAAGTGGGGGAGAACTGGCAGTGTAGGACCCAAGGGTGTACCCTTTCCTTTTTGATAAATGCACACGGAACTGCAATGTCCCATTTTTGCTTTGTAAGGGTTCTGAAGAAATTTGCAGCGCTAGTGAGTTGCAAAAAGGCATGTGAAATTTGAAGCAGGGTTAAAAGGTCTGATTAGGGTGGATGGGATTCAACTGTCTAACATCGGGAATGATATCCTGATTGTAGCGTGGCAGGGCACATTGGAGAAGGCGGAAAGGCTGATGGTGGCTTGCAATGCCAGTTTAAGGCAAGTTAAATGACCTAAGGGAGATCAAGAAGCAGTACAAATGGAGCACCTTGCTGTTGGCAGGAGTAATGTTTACTCCGGGTGGAGGGGGAAGGGGGGATGTGGACTCAGTCACTATTGCTCCCGGAGGGAGGTCTCAGACCTCGTAAATGGAAACTTGGGGATGGCGGTACTATTCCAGTCTTAGACTTCCAGAATGGTGGTGACCTTCCGTATGGTAGTTTGGGAAAGGCGGTGTCATTCTCGGCTCAGGTGGCCGGAATAGTGGTGACCTTCCGTTTTGGGACTCTGTGCCATTTGACCTAAGGTGCTGAATCGATTTTATTTATTTATAAAATGTTTTACCAGGAAGTAATACATTGAGAGTTACCTCTCGTTTTCAAGTATGTCCTGGGCATAGAGTTATGATGACAAATAATACATGGTTACAAATACATAGTTGCAAAAGTGAACATGGTATACATTATATACAAGACATTGTATACACAGTTAAAGAAAATATATATTATAGGCATATGTAACAGTTACAAACCAGATTAAAATGTGAGACAGCTTTAGTTTTGAAAGAACTTAGACTGGTGGTGGCTGTTAGAGTCTCTGGTAGATTGTTCCAGTTTTGGGGTGCACAGTAAGAGAAGGAGGAGCGGCTGGATACTTTTTTGAGCCTTGGGGCCATGAACAGTCTTTTGGAGTCAGAACTCAGATGATAAGTGCTGCATGTGGTAGGGGTGAGGAGCTTGTTCAGATAGATGGGAAGCTTGCCCAGAAAGGATTAATGAGCATGAGCTGAGGGTATCCCTCAAGCTCTTGATAGATGTTAGCGGAGCAATCTGTCTGGGTCTCTAGTTAGGATAAATGTTATATTTATCATGTTGGTTGTATTATAAATAAAGCTGTGACCATTTTTTCTCCCAATAATTTGTATGGTGTGTTTATTGGGAATGGGAGAGGGGTCCAGCTCGAGGCATGGGTAAGTCATATCACAAGTTATAGGGCAGATAGAAGGTAGATGAGAACTTGATGAGCAGAGATGAGTCTTTAAAGAGAAAGAGTAACAGGGTAGACTTAGCAAGAGAATAGGCAGAACGTTGTGTATAAAAGTGGGTCTGTAGAGAAATATGTGGGAGGAAAGTGATTATACTGCAGGTAGAAAGGCAGACTACACAACAGTTTATACTAACAGGTACATTTATTGCTGTCTTCTTGTATTTTTATTGTGGTAAGTTCAACACATATTTGTCTAGAAGTTGAGCCAATCCTTTGTTTTAGTGATAGATCAACAATACATCTTGCATACTGTGGCAGTTAAATGCTACTGTACATACTGTACTCCTTTTTTTTTTACAATCTCCTCTGTGGTTTTACTCTTGGGTGCTCATCTAAAGATCTTTGCTCACCCTGGTGGCATCATTAATAATTACTCAGAAAGATTTCAGAGAGATTACCCACAAGTGCTGATTCACAGAATCATTAATGTAATTGACTGTCCTACCTTTCACATCGACTTTTACAATACTACAAATCAAGAATAAGAAGCAAGATTATTGATTGATTGATGAAATCAATAATATCATGTCACCATAATAGTATAAAACCAAAATATTAACAGCAGGTAACAACAACATGTCCAAGAAATTAAGGGGGCCCATATACAGTACAGTGTAAAGCGTCACTTAAATTTTTTTTGTTATAAAATGAACGCACAGAGGGGTAACAAATTAATTTAACTTGGTGCTCCAATGTATAAAACAAATATTATTGTGTTTTGTGTGGCAACTTTTTTTCACTAAGATTAAAATGACGCTAAGATTAGAGGTGGAATTTGGATATTGTTGCTGGTTCATGTGCACATGATGTAACGCTAATTACAAGCATGCACCAGTTTTGAGTGCCAGGAATATATCAATGGTGTCCAAATTTTGGGGGGTATTAAAGACAACTACACAATTCTTAATGCCTTCATATGTATGTACATAACATAACATACAAAGAATAAGAAAATATGCGCCAAATTTACAGTGGCGAATTTCCTGTTTTTTCCCCTATATACAGAGAATGTTTGGCCACAGCCAAAAAGCCGCCTGCAGACAGTTTTCCGCAAGACAGCTCATTGCTATACAAGCCAGGTCTTTTAAACTGGCACTTATCAGACCTGGCAGTGATAGCAGGCGGTCAGGAGCGGGAGCGAACATTGCAGAGAAATTTTCTGACGGCATTTTGGTCATGGCCAAATTACCGTGGCCAAACGTCCTAGACCATTGATACCATACAGACACCTCACACTCCCTCCCACTGATTCCTGTGCGAGAGCGTGGGGCCACTGCATAGTTCTTACTTCCTTCGTGCCGTCCTCCTCTTTCTTTAGTGTCGTGGCATCAAATGACTCTGCAACGTCACATGGCAACTCATTGTCATGGCAACATGATGACAATTGGCATTGCGTTGTCATGGAAACGTTCTGTTACGTTGACGCCACAATGCTGAAAAAGGAGGGCCATACGAAGGAGGAGGCGGCCCAAGGTAAGTGCCTATAACCGGCGGATTTTTAAATCCGCCTCTGAGTGGCATTCTACAAACATATCTACAAACTGTAGATGATGGGCATCATTTACCCACCGTGCCATTCAATTGTTTTATTGGCATCTGTTATTTATTTAATTGGCTATGTGATGTGTTTTATTTTGCTATGTGGTGTATTTTATTTTGCTATGTGCTGTGTTTGATTTTGCTGTTTAATGGTTTTGAGGTGGCTATGTAATGTTTTTAATTTGGCTATGTTATGATTTATATTTGGCTATGTAATGTGTTTTATTTGGGCCTGATTTTTTAATCCTTCCCCATTTCTTGAAATATTGGTTAATCTTGCCCATATTATGGGCATGGTGTATCAATGAATGGGTGAGGGGTGGGTATAGTGGGTCCGGGGTTGGTGGTTTGGCCTACCGGGTGGGTAGCGGGGCATGGTGGGTTAACCCCTTAATTACTATAGCGGTTATTAACAGCTAAGGTGATTAAGGGGCTAGGGGCCGTTAGAATGTATTTATTAAGTATTCTTCCTGACATCAGAGGACATGGCCCTGCAGTATGCTGATGAGGACACCCTTCATATTGCAGGGGTAAGTAGAACTGTTATATCTACTTTATTTATGCTTGCTAATGTTGTGATTAATAATGGACAAATAATCTATCTGGATAATAGTTACTTTGCCCATTACTGTACTGTATGTGTTTGGTGGGGGGAGGAGGTGAGGGGGGTATTGATTTAAATGTAGGTCATGTTTTATTTTTTGATATACAGGATTGGTGCCGCAGGCCTGCGGGGACCCACGGGGACCACCGAGGACCCCCGGGCCCAACAGAGGACCCCCGGACGCCCACGGGTACCACCTGAGAACCCACGGGGGACACCTGCAGTGAAGAACTGGGGGCCCCACAGCTGTGTGAGTAGGTTTGTGTGTTTGTGTTTGTGTGTGTGTTTGTGTGTGTAGTGGGAGTTGTGTGGGTATTTCTTTGTGCATAAGGGGTCTTGTGTGGGTATTGGGGGTGTCGGGGGGTTTGTGGGGGTATTGTGTTTGTGTGGGGGTATTGTGTGTGTGTGTGTGTGGAGGGGTTGTTTGTGTGTGTGGGGGTTTGTTTGTGTGTGTGGGGGTGTTGTGTGAGAGTTTTTGTGTGTGATTTGTGTGTGTTTGTGTGTGTATGGGGGGGTTGTGGGGCTATAGTGTGTGTGGCCAGTGGGGGACGGAATTGAGTAAGGGTTTAAGTGTGAGGGGGATTAAATCAGTGGGATTGAGTGAGAGGGCAACATTGAGTGATAGCGGAGTGAGTTAGGGGGTATAAGAGTGGGAGAAGGAGAGAGGAAGGGAGGAGGGAGAGAGAGGAGGGAATTGTGTAAGATGGGGAGAGTGAGAAAGAGGGGGAAGAGTGTAAGATTGGAGAGTGGGATATGGGGGAAGAGTGTGAGACAGAAGTGGGGAGAGAAATACATGGGGGAAGGAGTGTAAGGAATCCACTACTGGCTTTGACTATAGTCTTGCAGAATCATGCAGTTGCAAGCTTCCTCTGGCAATCAAAGGCACATGTGCTGCCTCTCATTGCAGCTTCTGCCATGTGCTACATCATTGGAGGAATACTCACACACCCTTCTCCTGTGATTGGATCTCCGCCCTTTATATTCTAGGCGTCGGCACTGAACCAGTGCCGAGCATAATTTCCTACCTGGACGTTACTGTCTCTGCCACAAACCGCCCCAGGCCTCTCTCCTAGTGTTCTTACCTTTCAAGTTCCTGAGTATCCAGAGGCCTGTGCTTTCTCCTGTGCTGAAGCGTTTTTGCCAGCACTGGTACCTGCTGCATTCCCTCCTAGCAGTGGCTACCCTTTCTGTTCCTGCGGCCTGCTGCTATCCCCCTGCAGTGACCTGTCCTGGACGTCTGTGCTGAAGAGTTGTTGCCAGCACTGGTACCTGCTGCATTCCCTCCTAGCAGTGGCTACCCTTCCTGTTCCTGCGGCCTGCTGCTATCCCCCTGCAGTGGCCTGTCCTGGACGTCTGTGCTGAAGCGTTGTTGCCGGCACTGGTACCTGCTGCATTCCCTCCTAGCAGTGGCTACCCTTCCTGTTCCTGCGGCCTGCTGCTATCCCCCTGCAGTGGCCTGCCTTGGACTTCTGCGCTGAAGCGTTGGTTCTCCCCGACGCTGCCCTGCGGTGAACTTCGGCCAGCCTGCTGTCTCCTCCTGCTGAGATCGGCGTTATGGGCCGAGGCCGCTCCTCGCGCAGAAGCCACTCCCGCGCTCACGCTCCTAAGCTGAAGCGGGGAACTCCTAACTACCTGTTGCCGAACTCCTGCTTCAATAACGACGATGCTGCCTTCTCTAATCCTGACCCTGCGATGTACGACTATGAACTGCGCACTCCGGATCAGTCTGCGTGGACTAAGGTCGTGATTACATAACCCCACCTCAGCCCCGCGGGGGTGGGCAATTTTCCAACTGAAGTTATGTCCCGGCCTGCGTACCATTCCCACTGTGAAGGCCAGTATCTGTGTGAAATAATAGCCTTGATTGAAGGTCTGTATACATATGAAGGTTTAACCCCTTTGCAAAGACAATGCCGTTGTGATCTCTTTCTTAAGGCTTGCGGCATCCGGAACATAAAACGGTCTCTAGCTGATTGTATACGCTCCCCTGATTCCCCTTTAACATGGGATAACATGTACCCTATGGAACTGCTCGACACCCAAGAGGCACTCTATGCCCTGGCTTCATCACTAGACATTCCTCTAGTAGAACAGGACGCCCTCCTCATGTTGGATCAATATCAGGATATACTCCATCTACTTTCCGTAACACTTGACATTTGTATAAAAGAACAGGACCCCCTCCTTGCCAGCTACGCTGCTGCTTGGCAGATCTCCTATACTGCCAGTCCTGTTGCTAAACCTGTGGGGGTACCTCCCTCTCCTAAGAATGGCCAAACCATCTCTCTGTCGCTGCCCACTAAGGAAGAAGCTGCCACGCTCCCTAATCCTGAGTTAACCTCCCTAAATACTGTCCCTGAGGTTATTCCGGTCTTAACCCCTGCTAGTCAGGCCTATAAGTCCCCCACTGTAAATCCCTGCATTCCCCAGGTCAGTGTGTCTTCCCTAGCACCAGAGAATGAATCCTGTTTGCCCTCTTTTTCTAACCCAAAAATTCTAAGCTCTGTTCCCGAGGTTTTTTCTGTTTTAACCCCTGCTAGTCTGCTCTGTGAGGTCCCTACTGCTAACCCTAGTATTCCGCAGTCTAATGTTAGGTCCCTAGGGCAAGAGGCAGAACCCCCTATGACCCCACTCTCGGTGACTAGCTTCTATCTCCCTGATTCTCAGGTACAGAGTAATTTAACCCTTGAGGTTTTTCTTATGTTAACCCTTACAGGTCAGCCCTATGAATCTCCCTTGGTAAATCCCTGTAGTCCGTCAGTCAGGGATACCTCCTTAGCCTCAGAGGCTGAACCCCTTATGTCCCCTGACTCAGCTAAAATTCTCGGGGCTACGCCCTCTGAACTTTCAGCAATAATACTGGCTCCAGTTAAGAGTATTTTGGAGCCGTTTGTTTCTCTAAACCTGTTCGCAGAATCCCTACTCCTAGGTATTTCGCTGACCCCGTCTGTCATTCAGAGAGCTGAGACCCCTGCTTCTGAGCATAGACCCCTTTACGTGGAATCTGTTGTCGTTTCTGATGTCCCAGACACTCTTTCCCAAATACCCACTTCAGAGACCAGCACAGTCGTGGTTGCCCCACTTGCACTGTCTGTGGTCTCCTTTTCTTAAATCCTAGGGTTTAAAGTGAACAGTACATATTATGTCCCTTTCCAAGTGACCCCTTCTGAGATCAGCATATCTGCTGTTGCTCCCTTAGTACAATTACAGTCAGGGTTCCCATTTTTGAAGGATCAAGTTTTCAAATGTAAAACTCCCTTTATCCCTGATTTTGTAAACCTGCAGTCCTTTCTCACTGTAGTTAAAGGTTCTCAAGCAGCCGCTGAGTTAAGCTCTGCCGCTGCAAAATCTTCTGTTGTAGAAGCAATCTTGCCTTGCTTACTTCTGTGTGTCCTTTCTGTGATGCCTATCACCTTTACTAAAATTTCTGTTTTGCAAGATATTTCTCCTATTAAGTCTGTGATACCTGCAATTCCTTAAATTGGTTCCAAAAACCCTGTCACTAAGTTTCCCATGGAGTCTGATGCCCTCACTAGGGATTCTCTGGGACCCAATTCTGAAACAAGCGCAATGTTCTCTGATTTCATTACAAGCAAGATGTCCCTTGTTTCTATTGGAAAGTCTACCCTAGTTTCTCTCACGGATCATGCCACAGCCTCCGGGATCATTAAAAATGACTTTAAGTCTGGGATGCCCACTCCTGTAATAATACTGTTTCATGCTGATTCACCCACAGTATTCGGGGTATCCACTACTGACTGTATGTCTACTACCACGAACTCAGGGTTATCGCATTTGGAACTTTCCCTTTTTTCAAAAGATCCCGTCTTTAAGATGGACTTATATTTCTCTGTGTCTTCCACAATACTTGGGGTACTTGCTATTGACTGTCCTGTCCCAAAACTATGGTTACCTCTCAAGAAGGTGCCTGGAGCTACCGATGTTAAAGACCCTATGTTTAAAACAGTAACAATTTGCATTGCTTCTCTCACAGTATCATGTGAAACCTGGGTACCTGGGACCTCCACTCCGAAGCCAAGCTCTAGTTCTCTGTCTTCTTTCTCTGTGTTGGAGGTACCCAGCTTTAACCCCAAGACTTTTTTCCCTAAGGCTGATGCACCGCTTAACCGCCTGCCTTTTTTTTGTTGATAAAATCTGTTTTCTCACCTTTCAAACAGACTCCTTACACGCAGGTCTCTGTGCGGTGCCCAAAGTGCCCTTTCTGGATGGCATTTGGCCTTTCTCTATGACGAAGATACCCTTACTGGACCTCGTCGCTTTACCTGAAGCGTCCGTTCTTATTCTCTATGGGTCCATTATGGGTATAGACATGCTTATTATGTCCTTCACCAAGGCCACAATTTCGGAGTTGATTCTCTCTAAAGATCACAAACCAAAGGAAGCGGATCCTTCTTCAACTGCCAGTACCATGACCAAGGGTTGCATACACACTGCTACAGACTCTTGCAAATTGCCTGGGATAGCAACCCTGTTTTGTATCAAAAGAACCGCTGCTATAGTGTGTAGTGAACCCTCCCGCCCCATTCCCTTGCTAACCATCACCCGGAATTCCTTGGAAGCTAAAGACTTTCTCAACTTCCTCCGTGCTGATTTCACTAAAGACATTGCCTTCTCTGAAGATCCCTCTGCCAATTTTGTCCGACAATCTGTGTCCTGTGTCCCGTACTCTTGGACTATTACTATGCACCGGACATCTGGCTACTGTCCTTCTGATGTTCCCATTCCGGAGCCCTCAGGTCCCATTGTCCATGTACCAAGAACTGCAGTGCCACCGCTGTCTTTTATGGCACTCGCCAATGTACACCTGGATTGTGGACCTAATTCTCGCTGGAGACACTTCAGGAACAACTCAATGTCTCCCAGACCTATGAATGGTCCTGTCCACCCAGGCTTCTCACCCAGTGGTGGGGGTACTGTAAGGAATCCCAACAAACTATGGGCTTTCAACGCCACCTCTCTCCTAAGGAGGTTTAGGAACAATTCCATGTTCCCCAAATCTGTGATGGTTCCTGTTCGTCCGGAGGTCTCACCTGAAGGGGGGGGGGTACTGTAAGAAATCCACTACTGGCTTTGACTATAGTCTTGCAGAATCATGCAGTTGCAAGCTTCCTCTGGCAATCAAAGGCACATGTGCTGCCTCTCATTGCAGCTTCTGCCATGTGCTACATCATTGGAGGAATACTCACACACCCTCCTCCTGTGATTGGATCTCCGCCCTTTATATTCTAGGCGTCGGCACTGAACCAGTGCCGAGCATAATTTCCTACCTGGATGTTACTGTCTCTGCCACAAACCGCCCCAGGCCTCTCTCCTAGTGTTCTTACCTTTCAAGTTCCTGAGTATCCAGAGGCCTGTGCTTTCTCCTGTGCTGAAGCGTTTTTGCCAGCACTGGTACCTGCTGCATTCCCTCCTAGCAGTGGCTACCCTTTCTGTTCCTGCGGCCTGCTGCTATCCCCCTGCAGTGGCCTGCCTTGGACTTCTGCGCTGAAGCATTGGTTCTCCCCGACGCTGCCCTGCGGTGAACTTCGGCCAGCCTGCTGTCTCCTCCTGCTGAGATCGGCGTTATGGGCCGAGGCCGCTCCTCGCGCAGAAGCCACTCCCGCGCTCACGCTCCTAAGCTGAAGCGGGGAACTCCTGACTACCTGTTGCCGAACTCCTGCTTCAATAACGACGATGCTGCCATCTCCAATCCTGACCCTGCGATGTACGACTATGAACTGCGCACTCCGGATCAGTCTGCGTGGACTAAGGTCGGTGATTACATAACCCCACCTCAGCCCCGTGGTCCGGTCCCAGTTTGTGGCGAGCATCGGCGTAACAAGGAGGCAGGATAGCGGGAAGTGAAAGAGTGATGGTGTGTGGAAGAGAAAGAGGGGTGGTCTCGCAAGGCTGCGGCATGGGCGGTGAGGGTGTGGGGGGGGGGGGGGGGCACAGTAAAAACTGTAGTCCTAAGCTCCGGGAAAGCTGTTGTGATTATATATTTTACATCTAAACCAGAAAAGGTCAAAAGGCATCAGAGTGAAGCAGCTATTTTCCTGTTTATTCAGCTGCCTGTTGCCTTTTGCTGTTGTAGCCTGAATCCCTATGGTCCCCCGTAAGCCCCTTTCCTCCCAGCGCAGGTGCGCAAGGCAGCGGAGGCAGGGGGCAGGTGCCGGCAGTGTCAGGAAGTTAGCTGAGGCGATCGGATTGCCGGAGACTCCCGGCGTCTCCCTTTGCAGGGCGCCGGAATCTTGAGTATGGTGGCGCATGCGCAGTGCAGTCACGCATGCGCAGAGAGTAGCTGCAGGGCGGCCATTATCAGAAAGGCTCAGTGAGGACTACAAGCCCCATCATGCACAAGGGCTGCAGGAGTAATGTGACACTACACAGCCAATATAGTTGCCTGGATCCCCTGCTCTGAGAAATTATACATTTTGTGCGCAGAGGAGCATGCTAGTCTGAGCTGGGACAAGGTTAGGGTAGGTTGTGTAGGTGCAGGGTGTCCGTGACCCCTGCACTAGCCCAGAGACCCCTAGGCACCAGCTAGGCCCCGACTCACTGTGATAGCTTGTGGCTGCTGCAGGGACACTAATATATAGGGACCCTGTCCTGTAGCATTAGCGTGAGGAAAAGCCAGGATGCAGCTGTGACCTTGGCCCTTGGTGATCTTGGACTGGATCATCATCATAAGTACAAAGACACTCTTCATGGTGGAACCGTCAACACGTGACACCACCAATGTAGAGACGGAGGCTTCGCGGATGACATAGCTGGATCAGTGGATCCTCCCTTACCGTATCAGCGCTACCGGGTGTTGGAGCACCCGGCAGGTACCTCACCTCACCAAGAGCACCAACTGTACACCTTCAGTTCTTGTGGGCAGCACTGTCTCACGCATTTGGGTGGGTTAGCTTTTGTGGACACCGGGGAGGTTAGGTGCCCAGGAGCACCTCAGTACTTTGAGGGGACATTCCATTGTGGTGTGAGAGTTGGGTTGACGGGCATTGTGGGGAAACGGCCATGCGAGGCCTACAGTACATTGGTGTGGTACTGTTATTCTGTTTTGTTGCCTACAGTAAAACTGTTATCTATCACTACGTGTATATTGTTATTTGGGTCCTGTAGCGGGGTCATCTCACATAGTAGGATTCTGCTACAGATGGAGGTGCTTGCACCTGACGGATCAGGCACACCAATGCTCCCAGCAGCAGAGTCTCGGCCCTCCTGTGAGGCACAGGTAACGCAGTACGCACACAGTAGCAGCCATATCTCCCAGGGGTGCGGGAACATGCGCTTCACTGTAATGTTACAAAATGAAAGATTTAGAAACACTGTTTTTCTGCCGTCAATGCTTGTGTGTATGTTATTCATGTGGAAGCTCCTCAAATGGTTCTGAACTGTTTTATAGGCTGATGATCCAACCATGTAACACGGAAGATTGCCCCTTCCTGCCTCTCACCTGTCTCCCCTACAATCTATCCTAAACGCTGTTGCCAGAATCACTCTACTCTTTCCTAGATCTGTCTCATCATCTCCCCTCATGAAATCCCTCTCCTGGCTTCCGATCAAATCCCGCATCTCACACTCCATTCTTCTCCTCACTTTTAAAGCTTTAAACTCTTCTGCCCCTCCTTAAATCTCAGCCCTAATTTCTCGCTATGCACCATCCAGACTCTTGCGTTCTTCTCAAGGATGTCTTCTTTCTACCCCCTTTGTATCTAAAGCCCTCTCCCGCCTTAAACCTTTTTCACTGACTGCCCCACACCTCTGGAATGCCCTTCCCCTCAGTACACGACTAGCAGCCTCTCTATCCACCTTTAAGACCCACCTTAAGACACACTTGCTTAAAGAAGCATATGAATAGCACTGTGGATATTCTGAACACATGATACATAAAGCTTGGCCCACTGCAGACGCATTTAACAAAACTCCCTCCTACTGTCTCTGTACATTCTCCCTACCTACCAATTAGATTGTAAGCTCCTCGGAGCAGGGACTCTTCTTCCTTAATGTTACTTTTATGTCTGAAGCACTATGATCTGTTATTTATATTATCTGTTATTTATTGGATTACCACGTGTATTACTACTGTGAAGTGCTATGTACATTATGGCGCTATATAAATAAAGACATACAATACAATACCTGCAGCAAGTGCAGTCATCTTCCTGACTATCCCAGAATCCTGACTGGCAGCAGGCAACTGACTAAGTCTAAAGGAGATTAGCTTAATTTACATAAATGTCAGACAGAAATAAAACACCTGAACACACCCAAATCTATTTCACCTTTTTTTTAAACAAATGGAATGTTTTTGTTATGTTTCTGAATAAAGCTTAACAAAATATTACTTCATAACCGTAAAGCATAGAAATTATTGAAATTCGCATTATGCCCTGGCAAATAGTATATCATTTGCATGGGCTGCTTACTCAAAGCTGCAGCTACTCTAAAATGAAAAATGTAAAATACGCAAACTGCAAACACCTATAGCACAGAGGTCATCAAATGATTTCATCTTTGTTGTGATAGTATTTGCAAAAGGGGAACTACAGTATGTAGACAACTGATTTAAACCATTTTCAAAAGTAGCAGAATGTAAATAAAATTGTCTAGAGTTGTACAGTGCAAAACTATTTTTCCTTCAATTTTGTGCTTTTGCGAAATTGTTTACTAAAGCCTATAATTGTTTTGAGTTTGCAGAATTATTCTTAGATACTGTACTTTCTCTTGCCTCTGGCAAAAGTTCACAAGAAAGAAAACAAAATGGCAGTATATATTGTTTTTTGGGAGGCATACCACCTGGCAACTGCTGCTGGGAATGCAAGCCCTGCGAAGAATAATCACTGCAGAGAAAAAAATCTGCGCTGCCATATATTCTCAGCACAGTGAAAATGGAGTATGCAGTCTCTGTTACTGAACATACTCCTTGCTGTTTTTGCTGAGAAGCCTCTCCTTTTCCTGTGCACAAAAGTGTAAAAAGTACCCCAAGATACTATTTTTACTTGACACTTCATTTGCAGAGGAACAATTACAATTAAAAAGAGAAAACGTAGTGTTTGAAGGCCCCTCAGCTCCTCCTTGCTGGATGACTTGGAGGAGGAGCCACAGCTCTAAAAAAGAGCAGAATTATCATGTTAACCTTGTTCAAGGGATAATAATGGCAGGAGTAGAGTATATTTTTTCCTGTTTGGGGTGAAACCTAGAAAAAAATCTCCATGGGAGAAAATAGCAGTTGCCTTGTGGTAGCCACTCTGCTGCATTCCTAATTATTACAAAGGTATCGGAAAGGTCCCGTTCGGATGAGGAGCCTGTAGCTGATGTTTTATCCTTATTCCCAGTCCCAGTAAACTGGGACTCATAGAAAGTCTCCTGGTCTAGCGCCTCTAGTAAATGGGGCTGAAGGAGGCACATTCGAATGGCAGGGAAGAGACCCCTCCATGACATATAACTCCTAATGGAGTATTGAACCTTAGCTAGAGGTGTATGATCTTATCAGCTTGGCATTCCACTCACCCCTTGTCAAAGAGGGTGATCGAGTGTTAACAAGCCTTTCGGTCACACAAGACATGCAAGCCCTAATAGTGGCAGATATTGGCCCGGTCTTAGTCACCATGAGTAAGACCTCCATTCCCTCTGATATTTCAGACTATCTATTGCGGACCATTCAATTGAAATGCCGCCAGTCCACTCCTATTTATTTGGGATATTTATTTTGGATGAGAGAGGGTATCCATGGACCTCTGTAATCAGGGAAGGTCATGTAGCATCAAATGATCCCTCTTTAATGTAGTTAGTAGGGTCACACTTAGTACAAGTTGTTAATTATACAACAGCTCACGTTGGTCCCAGTGGTTAAAGTCTGTGGGTTTATCGGACTTAGCCCCAATGTTCCATGAGTTTCCCAACCTGGAAAACTTTAATTTATTTGGGCCTCAGCTTACAGACGAGGTCAAGGTCAGACACAAGGTGGACAAATCCTTCTGGGAAACGAATACAGTTCCATGAAAACACTAGAGCGCCCATCAATAAAGAGGATTGGTACAGTACATCAGACATTATGGACCAACTCGTGACAACTCTAAGTAGGGCCATGAGAGAAAATCCTCCTTCAAAAACAATTTTACATTGAACTTCTTCCCTCTAGCCCCAGACAGGCTGTTGTAGAGCTCAAACTGGTAGGTTCTTCTTCCATTCCTAGATCCCTAAAAGGGACTTACAGTGGCAGGAGATCACATTACACAAATGGGTTCTGGAGTGATACAATAAAGGGCCTTTCACTCTTCTTCATGGATTTTCTTTTTCAGATTTCTCATGTTAGATGCTGCATCCCATGTCTATACTTCCTCCATTCTATAGCTCTATATCAGGGAAGGATAGAGTTAGAAAAGCTCTCAATTTCTGACTGAATAAGCCATCTTTTACCTATACTGAAGTCAGATATTTCAGTTTGACCAGTTCTAAATGTAAAAAAAAGCTAAACCAATTAAACAGACACAAAAGATTCAAAATGAAAGGTCGGTCTGACATATCCACTTTAGTTCAACCCTATTCCTTCTGCGTGAAAATAGATTTAAAAGATGTATTTCACGCAGTTCTAGTCTGTCCAAGTCACAGAAAGCCTCTCAGATTCAGGTGTAAACGGCAGATGTATCAATGGATAGTCATGATATTTGGCCTATCCAATGCTCCCTACCCCTTTACCAGGATTATGAGTCCATGTGTTCAATCAACCTGTTCCTAACAAGTTCCCCGTTATGCCGATAAGCATCTCACATGGTGGGTGTCATATGCTAAGTTAGATCTTAAGATCTATCCTTCCTTTGTATCTTACTGGTGAGGTTAAGGATTGCCATCAGATCTTTAAACTTCGTGAAAAATCTGGCACCATAAATGCGTGCATGTGAGCCATGCGCACCTCCGGACATGTGCCAGACAGCCACAGATTTGTTCTTTGATACAATCATTCATCGGTAGGCTTGTGGTCCCACAAGCTGTTGCGAGATGACAATACTTTTCCGTTGAACAAAGGAAGTTTGTAGATAATAGATTCCTGCAAACTGGATTAACATTTTGCAAAACCGGAAGAAATGTCACAAAAATTGGAAGTATGTAAATGCAATGTGACCTAATAACTTTTGCTTCTGTGTCTGGTGTGTTTGTTTTGGTGAGACCAGTTGCAGGGGAGAAAGAGAATCAGAGATAGAGAGTAAGAGTGTTTGTGGTGAGTTTTATTGAGTGTTGGTGAGTGAGAGATTGAGTGAATAGATAGAGAGAAATCTAAAATAAAAAGAATAGGAAAGTTGTTTAGCTGTTAGTTTTAGTTATAGATATAGTTATATATAGTTAATTTTGTTAGGTTAGTTACTCTAGGTTAGTTCACTAAGTTTGAGTTTTATAGTTGTAAAGGGGTTTTCTTTCAGTTTTAGTGTAGTTAGTTCTTTATTTTATCTTACTGATTTTTTAATAATCATTTGATTTTTCTCATTTTCTTTACTTTATTTTTAATATAGAGTAGACAATACGATGAAAGGCGGAAGACACATAGAGAGTGGAGAGGAGAGGACTTGATTCAGGCTCCAGGCTCACCTCCACCCCAGTTTAAAATAAGCCGGGCCTATGGTGCACCCACCATAAGAAGAGGCCCCCATCAAACGCAGTGTGGACATCATTTACTTTACCACCCAGGGAACTGTGCAGAGTTTAGCAGTATCCCACTGCACCATACCGTATGTAGTTGCACCATTTATTAGAGACAAAGGGTCCACCTTGGAACCACCACCCTGCACAGTTACCTGTGTCTGCATCACATGGAGACCTCGTTAAACCAACACCAACACTCTTCCTGTTGTCAGGTCAGCGAGTCACCACCGTCACCTACCTACTAGTAGTAACGCCACTACCCCCAGAACTAGCATCATTCAGCCCAGGGTTGCTCAGACAGGCAGTCCTCCATAGTCAGTGTTATCTCCACATTTCCTGTCACCACCACAGCACCACCCTCACAACAGGGATTTGGAGTGGCAGAGCAAACATTGGTATATGCATTCTCGCATAGTACTATTGGTGATTGTGGTGGTCTAGAGGGTGGACAGTGGACACTAGTGTTGGTGGCGGTGGGTAGAAGGGTTATCAATCTTTATTAAGGATTTGCCTGATTTTGCTCCTGATGTTGAATCCTTCCTTTCGGTTTTATTTATTTTGCTACAAGAATGCTACTGGGGATCAAGGACACCTCCTTTCCAATCCTCCCTCTTTTTCCAATATAACTAGACATTTATTTTTTCACAATCATTGTCTACTTTGTTAATACTCCGCTGTCTCCCTCCCGTGGCAGGCATCACAGTAGCAGCAAAAACCTGTCACTGCCGTTGATGCCCCCGGCCAGAAGAAACACAACAGTAGCCGGGTTTGAGTGCGGGTGATTCCCTGATGTCCCACTAGTAGGATGGAGTTTGATACCTGCAACAACTGCTGACTATACTCCCTGGGTACCCCTTGCTGTCTCCTACCCATCCATACTCTGTCAGGAGCATCAGGGGTATGCTCTCAGTACAGGAATCCCCGCAGGAATTTATAGCCCAAAGCCTAATGATTCCACCTCTGCTACCAGAAAAAGCCTGTCACAGGAGACTAGGACTTTAAAATACCTATTTATATTTGTACCGGGATCATGCACTAGGCAAAACAATTTAGTAGAAACAAAATTTAGTTTATTTTGGTAAACCCGCTTACAACAAGAAGAATTACACAATATAAAAGCACACTTTCTGGGGGTCTTGGGGTGAAATATAGGTTCTACTAAGTGCAGAGTGTCTGCTTCGGTAGGCTTACCATGACTGGGATATCCACCCAGCTCTCCTGGTCCTCTTTTCGGCTTGATATCCTAGCCACCTCCGCTATGTTCAATTTGTAGAACTTGGCCGCAAAAGACGGGACTTAGTCTCTGCGAGGCAGACTTTACTAGCTTCAAAACAAAGCCGGTTGCTCTGCTATTTGCAACAGAGCAACTTTGAAAAGCCCGCCCTTGCTTCATCGGCACAAGTCACTATATGGTCTGGTTCTCTGCCTCGGCCATCTCCTTACATACACTCCACTAAACTATCCTTAGAATGGAGGTAGAAGGAGCGTCCAATCAAATCGTGGAAACCCTACCCCACTAGCCAATAGAAACAGGGTCTCGTCTCTTAGCTGACATCAGAAGAAGAGGCGTGCTAAGCCGACTCGAAAAGCCGAGTGAGCGGGAAATTTGAATTAGCCAATGGGAGAAGCACCACGAGCTGTATTTCCCCCGGCTGACTCCTTGCCACCCACTGGGCAGACTCTGCAAAGTCTAGGAGACTCAAAAGGTGTCCCACAGGATGCCCGTATTCTCCAGACCTGGACAATCGCCCTTCCTCGCCCACCAAACATTTTTCACACCTCTGCACATCCTCTCCTCTTTGAACTATGGACTCATTGCAGACATGCTGGCACCTTAAGCAGATGCCTGGGCTGAATGCATAGAGACTTATATGAAATGTGTAAAACACTATAAACATATTTGAATACATGGGGGGCCTTGGGGAGACTCATAGCTGTAAGGGAAATAGGACTGAGATATCTGGGCTCGATAACCAGGATACTGGGGGACACTAGGCAGCCCCGGTGTAATTCATCCTGCATACCAGCAAATCATGTCTGTTCGCTGGGGAGAATTAGAGGACTACCGGTAGCTCTGGCCCCCGAACTCCTGCAAACAAAATAATTGTATTTCTTGTCAAATATCCCACCTAAAACTTACACTCAAAGTTTCATGAGTCTGGGGCAAAGGGAACATGGAAAGTGGAAAAGCAGGGGTCACGTTAACTTTTCATGCAATGATACCTGGCCCCTGGCTTATGGTGCTAGGTAGCTGCCAGTGACCCACGGGGCCAAAGGGTAACCAGATGGGCTTAACCTTTATTGGTTACCCTTGCCCATCACAGGCTACACAGACTTTTATTAGAGACACTTCGGGAGGCTAACTTTGTTTACATATGATTGCTAGGCAACCCCAGAGACTTAGTTATGATCCTGAAGAATCTTTACAGAAAGGTTATTTAGGTGGGTGCTTTGATTTGTTCATACTTATTTGAGAAAGGATCGACACGTCAATTCTCCTATAAATGCCTGTTATAAAAGTTTCACAAGAGTACTAGCTTGCTTTGATGCTACTTTATAGGCAGAACATATCATTTAAGGGAGAGGAGCGTTTCAGTGAGTAAAGCCACTGACTGGCACTGAGTTTGAAGCAGGGGAACCTGGTTCAATTCTAGGCAAAAATGTGTCTGTAAAGCGCTATGTAAAACTAGCAGCGCTAAACATGAACAAACAATTATTATTATTATATTATTTAATGTAGCATGGTAGCATTGTAGTATTGAAGTGTTCATCTCAATACAGAAGAATTGGCTTCACGGTTTTTGCAGTTAGGCAAGAAAATCAGCCAGAAAATAAAAAGGGAAACAGTGACCCATCTAATATAAACAATTAGCGCAGCTGTCCATTCTCAAGTTAGCAACATCTAAGTGTCTTTGGTGCTGCGGTCCCAGCACCCAAGGATGAATGCTGTGAAGGGGGCCTCATTCAGAAGTGTGGACCCCCACAGCTCCATCACAGCAGACACTGCCACTGCGCCACAAACTTTTGCTGGCTCATCCATGGCGTGGGGAACAGTAAGTCTTGCTACATCTGTACAGAATAAAGACTGTTTCAGCATGTAAAGTCATGCTGTATAAGACCCGTCATAATAATGAGTCTAGTATGCATGGAGCTATTGATATACTGAAGTAAGTCAGTGAATAATTAGTTACAGTAAATAGAAAATCTATTACCAGCACTGGTGTTTTTGTTTCTTACTTCAATAGATTATTATGCCTTTTAGACATATTGATGTGAAATGATATCAATCCAGTTTCTATCTTCTGTATAATAGACTGATGAGTATTTAAGATAATGGATTTTCAGGTGTTAAATACTGTATTTTGCTTTGTATAGTATTTACTTAAACATTTCCACATTGCATTCAAACAATATAATGACATATCGAATGAATTTACTTGAAAAGGATCATTAGGACTGACAAAATAAAAAGCCCACCCTGGATGTGTCTTTTTAACTGAGCTTTTTCTGCTCGCTGTAGAACAGTCGAATGAAATGACAAGATGTTAATAGAAAGGTTGAATTAGGATAACCTTCTCCTCCTTAACAGTACATGCAGATTTGAAAAATCTATTGGATATATATGAAATGGGGATGTAAATTTCATTTTCATCTATGTCCTGGGGTAAAAAGCAGGAAGATGGGAAGTTCTGTATGTCAGTGAATTATTCTGGAGAACAGACTTGCAAATCTGGAAAACTCATGGCTACATGCCTTTATGAATAATGATTGTGTTGGTCTTAGATTAGGTGTCACTACCTACCAGATAGACCTGTTGTGCTTTTACCGATGTAAACATTCTTTTCTGACCCGATGAAAGAGATATTACCTTTGAAAAACGTGTTTTAAATAAACTACGTTTCTATATTGACTGTTTTACTGATGGAGGGACCAGCAGCTTATTACTCTGTCCTTTTATCTGAATTCCATAATTGTATACTAAAATAATTTATTCCAGGGGTAGGCAGCTGTTCTCAAGGGCCCCCAACAGGGCGGGTTTAAAGAATATCCCTTCTTCAGCATGGCCACTGATTGAGACACCTGTGCTGAAGCAGGGATAGCCTTAAAACCTGACCTGTTGGTGGCCCTTGAGGATGGGAGATTCCCACCCCTGATTTATACTGTACTTAATATCATACAGCCAAATTAGGTAATTGTAAAAATATGACGCATATACAGTATTGGCAGAAAAGAGTGCTAGGTTAAAATGCAGATATTCACCTGTACAATGTCTAATGTATATATATATATATATATATATATATATATATATATATATATATATATATTTTTTTTTTTTAACAAATTCAAATTGACAAGACACTTGTACTGTCACAAAGTCATTTTGTACTGTATGTAAAAGGAATATGTAACTATTGCAAAACGTCACATTTCTTACAAGTTTGCCAGTTCTTAACAGTACTCCAGTTATCTATACAATTCAAGAAGGTGGAAACATTATAGGGCATACATACAGTATTACGTTTTTCTTTCCCTAAGCCTGTGTACATTATGGATGACAATTATTCTTTTTTTATGATTCATAAGACCGCGTAACATGTTGTCAAAGCAAAGTTACAAACATATTTTTAGAATAATACAATGCAGAAGGGTTAAACATTAGGGTATGCTGAGCACATATTTTAGGAGAACACACTGAATTTATTGTGTGCCTACGGATGGATGTAAATGAATGCTGCTCTTGAAGCTATTATTCCAATTAAAAACAGTAATTAAATAGATTTCTAAAATTAAAACAATTTTGCAACCTACAACATTCCGAGTAAAAATACCTTTTGTTGAATGCTAGTACTTGTAGTATTCAGATATATATGGTTATGCTAATGTTTTATGACTCTTTATCTTCTCAAGTAAATCTGGCATTTATTTCTAAACAAGTGTCAGAAACACAAATGAAAGACTTACTGTGTCAGGTGGTGTCTGCGTTGTGTTCAGTTCTCCAGCAGTGCACAGAAGCAAATTCCAAAGATTTGATGTTTTATTGCATACAAATCTGCCCCTTTTATATGTCCAGGATCTAGCGGAGGGATTGATTATGTCACAGTATGAATCATGTGTGTCAATATTCCTCCAGTATGTTTGTAGAGATGCCTGTTTCACAAATAAGATGGGAGGAGTATGTTTATAATAAAGGAGGCACACAAAATGTCTTGGGAGAAAATAATCCATTTCCATAATGAGTTTTAGATGTTCTTTTTAAAGTACAAGATCTCCTGCAAATTGTTGTAATGTAATACCGAAGTGTAGACTAGTTATGTTAAATGGTCACTCAAGGGTATATATTCGCTTTTAAAAGTGAACAAATTGCCTATTCAAACAGCATCATTCTAATTATCATTGGAACCAATTTATCCGTCTCTCATAAACATGCTGTATTTCAGTTAGATAATTGCAATAAGTGCCTTTAATTGTGAATCATAAAAAATATCAACGGTCTGATCTTAGAAATATATTTTCCAGTATTTTGCAATAGAAAATATATTTTATTGTCAGTGGTACATTTATAAATTTCTTGTTATTTTAATGGCAAGTAACTAGTGCATGGTGTGCCACATGCAGTATACTAATCTGAGTTAAGTGAGGGTACTTGCAGTTGTCATGGCAAACTCCTGCTGTGTACTACTTTTCCAAAGTTAGCACAATATCATTAGCCTGTACAGAAACATCTCAGGGAATTATGGTTATCAGAATATACTATTTGGGACTACTGTGTGGTTGTATTTAGCACATTATTTGACAACAAAATTTTCTTGGAAAAACTTATCTAAGTATCGATCTCACCAAAGCAAGATATATTTTTGGGCGTGCAGTCACAAATTAACCCCATGAAACACTTAATCTACTTTTTTTTTAGATGTAATTGATAACGCATAAATATTTAGTTACTTATAAACAGTCAGATTAAAACTCTTTAGGGCATACTATTACACCAAGGTATATGATTGGAATGGATCTAAAATAATGTCAGTTAATAAGAGATTGGGCACAGAGAGAGGAGAAAGGGCACAGAGAAAGACAAATGTAAATAAAATTGAATTTATATATGGATAAAATGCAATATAGTAACTGACACGTACTGTACAGTACAATATATATTCGTAGTCATGGATCTCTTTAGAGGTCAAATTGAAAGGTTATAAAAGCCTTCTCGGATCCAAAGACATCCACACACGGATGTCTACTTCTTGTCGTACCACGCTGTTCTGCACCTCTGCAAAGCTCTCCTCACTTGTGTATTCAATGGCAGATGTCAGTGCGCAATGACGTCACATGTGAGTTACCATATTGCATTTTAGCTATATATAAATTCAATTTTATTTATGTTAGCTGTTCTTCCTTTGTCTGGAAAAACCCTTTGTTTAGGGAATTCCCTGAACTTAATGGTGGGGGTGCAAGTAGATGTAATAATACTGTAGATTGGATCACATACTGTATATTGTAAATGCGCAGGTCTTTAAAATCACAGTTATTCAGACACTTTCATATTCCAGATTTGTCCTAACAATGGTTATAGTTTTTGGTGATGGATAAGGGCAGCACATTGTTTTTGTTACTGCTTTTTCTCAAATAAACTTGTCATATACAATTTGGATAAGACCTACTGTCAACAACAAATCCTTCACTATCCCAGCCTGTCACGGACACTTACTCCTCTGCTTCCCTTTCCAAATAACCCCATTGTTCCCCTCCCTTTTCTCCAAACCCCCACCTTTTTAGGCTGTGTGATGATGAGTGGTGTAATGCAAGGCTAATGGTGCATTGACTTCTAAGATCTAATGATAATGACAATACTCAAGTAGTCATTTACTCTGCAAAATCTGAGACTATTTTCAAGACATTATTATCCCTTTGAGGCTTGGGAAAATGTTTCGCATAGAAGAAAAATGGGGGGTGGAAGGCAAAAAAATGCAACAGCAAAATCTGTCAAATACTGATAGTAAACAGAGAAATAAAATGGCATCTGCACGTCAATTTAAATACTTGCAAAAATTGATTCAAATGCAACAAAACAGCACAGCTAGATAGGTGGCAAATGCCACTATAGAGTGTGAAAAGTATATAAATAAATAAATCACACGGCCATGTGTGAGTCGATATTGAAATTGGTGTCTTTGCAAAGGGATAACCCTCTCCTCTAATAGGGGGATATCTCTCTCTCCTCGTGGGGTATGGCGGCCCCGTGGTGGAGTGAGTGAAGTCCTCTCCGTATTACTCCCAAATAGGATGACAGACACCTCCAAGGGATATGGTCAAAATACAATTTATTATAATAAAAAATGCAAGAGCAACAAAGCACTTGTACACATGAAGCATGACTCCTCCGGTGACGGAAGCAGCTCCGATCGCTATGGCACAGTGCGTCCCTGCTTCCGCATCCATATGAAGGGAATAAACAAGCATAGGGGGAGCATGGGATTAGAGAAGTATACAGCACACCTATAAAGATGATACAGTAGTAACAAATGTACTTCTGTGTTGGGCAGGGGGAAAAATATACAGGATACTAATGTACTTACACGGCCATGTGTAAGTAGAGATGATAAATGGTATCTTGCTTGAGACAATTCTAGCCCCTCCCAGCGTCGGTGCAAGTAAAACAGTGTGGTTTGAGAATATATATAAGTATATATACTCACACGGCCCAGTGTGAGTAGTTGCAGAGGGTTGGTATCTTTGGGGTTAAATTAACCCTTCCACATCTACTGGCCGCACAGTAGGGGCTGCCCTTGGATGTGACGTCAGCAAGGGACTCACTCCCTAGTCTCAGGCGTCAATCAGGGTCTCTCCCATAAAGAGTGAACCCCTAGCCTCCTCACGCAATCCAGGATCGAATTTTAGCAGCTGTTTGCACCGTTCCCGCGTCCGGGAAGCAGGAGGAAGAAACTGTCCTGCTAGGTTGCAAACGCTGCTCTGCGATCTGGCTACGGAAGCCTCCGTGGGACAAAATCAGCTAGTGTACAGAGCAACGCGTTTCGCCGAGTAATCGGCTTCCTCAGGCTCATCTGCTGATGTGGGGGGGTCTTGATGGTTTAAATAGACCCTCTGTGCAATTAAAAGCTAATTAAAACGGGCTGTGTGCCACAAATCCCTAGTTACATTGAATTCAGCTTGCTGCGCATATTCCAATGCCTGAATCCTCTGTATATATACTTATTCAAAACTCACTCTATACATCTGGATCTATCGTTTAAAATCCATGTCCCCTGCGGGTCTCAATGTCGACCTGGATATTGCAGCATTCAATTAAACACAGTGTGTTACTTGTGAACCCTCAATGGTATCCAGTATTTACGCATAAGTGTGGTATATCTTTAGCCGTGCTGAGGACGGGACCATTTAGCCTTATGAGATATTAAACTAGTTCTTTGTTTTGTCTTTCTCCTCTTTTTCAGATATTTTTTAATTAATATTGTATGGATTATTTTTTAAATTTTTTTCATGTTGTTCATTTTTAATAAAAATACCATGAATTTTACTATGGATCACATGCAGTACAGTTGATCCACCTAGATCTATGTCTATGACTTAGGAATTGCTTATTAACTTGTTCAGTCATTTAGCTCTGTGGTGTTAATTTTAAGGTTTTTGCCTAAACAGGTGCAAGTTTGCACCAATTACTACAAAAGTGTTTTTAGAGATGATTGTATAAAATTGTGATTTTAGATGGTTGTTTAATTAGTATGTGAGATAGACCTAATAAGGTATTGATTAAGTCATTTATTTATAGTTAAGTTTTTAGACCTAACACCATGTGAGTTGTATACTCCATGTATAAATTAATAACATGTGAAACTATTGAGCTTTTGAGGTCTCAACCTGTGTAATATCACTGTTTGCACATATGCTGTACAATATGTATAGAGTGAGTTTTGAATAAGTATATATACAGAGGATTCAGGCATTGGAATATGCGCAGCAAGCTGAATTCAATGTAACTAGGGATTTGTGGCACACAGCCCATTTTAATTAGCTTTTAATTGCACAGAGGGTCTATTTAAACCATCAAGACCCCCCCACGTCAGCAGATGAGCCTGAGGAAGCCGATTACTCGGCGAAACGCGTTGCTCTGTACATTAGCTGATTTTGTCCCACGGAGGCTTCCGTAGCCAGATCGCAGAGCAGCGTTTGCAACCTTAGGACAGTTTCTTCCTCCTGCTTCCCGGACGCGGGAACGGTGCAAACAGCTGCTAAAACTCGATCCTGGACTGCGTGAGGAGGCCAGGGATTCACTCTTTATGGGAGAGACCCTGATTGACACCTGAGACTAGGGAGTGAGTCCCTTGCTGACGTCACGTCCGAGGGCAGCCCCTACTGTGCGGCCAGTAGATGTGGAAGGGTTAATTTAACCCCAAAGATGCCAACCCTCTGCAACTACTCACACTGGGCCGTGTGAGTATATATACTTTATATATTCTCAAAACACACTGTTTTACTTGCACCGACGCTGGGAGGGGCTAGAATTGTCTCAAGCAAGATACCATTTATCATCTCTACTTACACATGGCCGTGTAAGTACATTAGTATCCTGTATATTTTGCCCCCTGCCCAACACAGAAGTACATTTGTTACTACTGTATCGTCTTTATTGGTGTGCTGTATACTTCTCTAATCCCATGCTCCCCCTATGCTTGTTTATTCCCATATCTTTGTAAGGGCTCTGGATTATCCCTTTATTGGGGTCGAAGCAGAACGGGATCGTAAAGCTGGCTCTAAGAATCTGTTAGAGAGCCGTTGTTGATATCTTTGCTGCACTGTAAGCACACATTTGTTTTAAACTCAAGGTAAGCACCTGGTCGTTTTTTCTGTATTGTTCCTCTATTTTATCCTTACCGTTGGCTGCAACCTTTTGAGTTTAAACTTGTTATTATGGCTGATATGGAGGTGGAGGAAGAGCCAACCACCCCCATAGACAGCGTACCAATTGTCATGGTGCAAAGTGTGTTCGAGAAAAGGGCACTAAGGTCCAATGACATAGAGAGCAAACTGAGTGTCAAAGAGGAAATCAATATTCCCGACAAATCAGAGTTTGAGAAATTAGATAAGATAATGAAGAAAGAAGTGTGCATCTTATTGGATAAATCATATTTAGAAGAATATCTGAGGGTCGCGAGGATCCCTAGGGGCCTTAGAGTCCACAAACCACCTTCCTTTGAATTAACGGAAATAGAGTATGCTTGCATGTGGGAGAAAATACTAGACACGTGCAGCATAGATTTAATGAATTTGCTCATATCACATCATGAGTTAACACTTAAAAGACTAGATTCAGAGATTAACCAGATCAAGGCTGTTTTAGAGCCCCTTATGAGCTGTCCCTGCTTTAATACCCTGAACAGTAAGCTTTCTGCAGAATTAGACACATTGGAAAGAAATAACCTCATAAATAAGAACAAGAAATTCACAAGAGATGAGGAAGACTACAGGGATGGGAAGCAGAGAAAGTGGGACAAGTCAACGACAAGAGAACCAGTGGAGAGATAGGAGTAATTCGACGGTAGGGAGAGATAAGAGGGTACCCCTTAAACCTCCAGATATAAAGAAATGCCCCGCTAAATCTGCAGATCCATTACCCCAGAAGGATAAACCAGGAGAGAGTAGTGGTAGCACCAAGGAGCAAAAGCCTACATCCAAACACCAACATGAAGACAGACGCAGGGAGAAATATCTCAGTAATAACCATCAGAAGGGGTTTTTTTCCAGACACGATAGAGAGCATAGAGGGGAGATGGAGAGGAGTTACCCCAATAATTATTATAGCAGAGGAGGGGGTGATTACTATTGTAACACGAAGGACACTAGGTATGCCAGGGACGACTGGCATAATAGATGGGAACGTTCACCAAGGCGGGATCGTTCACCAAGGAGGGACAGATCACCAAGAAGATCCAGGGAGGAAAGGTCGAGGGAGAGGTACGAAGAAAGGAGAGAAAGGAGGGAATACAGGGATAAGAGGACTGACTATGGGGCACCAAGAACTCCCATTTGGGAACGCACAGAAGGCAATAGGGCCGGAGTATCTTTTTTAGAACAGGCACCACAGACATCCGTAGAGCTGAAGAACCGGTTCTCCTGCCTAGACGATCCGGGGGTGTCAGGGACGTCAGAAGGGAAGGGAAAGAAAAGAGGCAGAGAGGGAAGAGGGGAAGAAGGAAATGTAGGGAGCAAAAAAACAGCACACTAAGTGGTGTTTTTAACATAAGCTCAAAGACACTAGATGAAGTGCAGACACAAGTACTAGCTAAGGGACTTAATTTTGCGCCCTCACGGGGCCCGAGTGGCTTCGACCTTTTCATAGATGCACAGAAATACCTGCGGGAACTAACAATTAAAAGATTTTTTATCAATAAGAACACTATAGGACACAGCACAGGCAAGTCGGCACAAACAACTGATCAACTAGAGTCCGAATCTACCAATAAGGATTTGTTTATACACTCGAACCTTAAAAACAAATCTAATTTTTACCCAGGCCATTGTAAGGGTCAATTTTTAGAAGTTTTTAATAAACTTATTATGGACGATTTTGAGGAACTGTTCTCTAAGAGGAGTAAACATCAGGAGAATTTGACCAAGGAAGAGAAGCAAGCACTCAAGACTTTAAGTGAAGATAGTAGCATTACAATCAAACCCGCAGACAAAGGGGGGGGGGGGGGTGTTGTCATCATGGACACTAGCTACTACCTCTCCGAGTCTCAACGCATTCTGGGCGATGGGACAACCTATGAAAGGTTAACCAAAGACCCCTCAAAGGTGTACCAGGAGGAGCTTAAACAGATCCTGAGTGAGGCGAGGGATATAGGGATCTTGGGAGAGAAGGAGTTCACCTATCTGCTTAAATCAGAACCTGTAAAACCGGTGTTCTACTTCTTGCCCAAGATTCACAAAAACCGCCAGAGACCACCAGGGAGACCCATTATCTTGGGTATTGGGTCTCTAACTCAGAACTTCTCAGAATATGTAGACATATATCTGCAAAAATATGCAATTAGTGCTAAAGCTTATTTAAAGGACACCCTACAGGTCCTGAACACATTGTCTACATTACAGTGGCAGGAGAATTACATACTGGCAACCTGTGACGTTACGTCATTATATACGTTGATTAGGCATGAGGATGGGTGTGCAGCAGTGGCATTTGCTTTAGATAAAGACCCCTCGGTTCCACAGGAACAGAAACGTTTCCTGCTAGATGGAATCAAATTCATTTTGTCGCATAATCTGTTTTGGTTCGATGGGTCCATGTTTTTGCAGAAGTGTGGGACAGCTATGGGGACCAGGTTTGCTCCAAGCTATGCTAACACCTTTATGGCACATTAGGAAGAGACCAATATTTGGTCTGGAAACCCATATGGAGCAAACCTGGTCCTCTGGAGGAGGTACGTCGATGATGTGCTTATCATCTGGCAAGGAAACGAGGAGAGTCTCAAACTCTTTTTACCCATATCAATAAGAACAGTGTCAATTTGAATTTCACATCAGAGATGAGCACTGAGAGCATCAACTTCCTTGATCTAACTATTTACATTGAAGACAACGCCATTAAAACCAAGACCTATTTCAAGGAAGTTGATGCTAATAACTTTCTGCTAAATAGCAGTTGCCATCATCATAGATGGTTAAACAATATACCATTTGGACAATTTTCAGGCGTAACTGTACAGAGATTGAGGTTTTTAAAGAACAAGCAGGGATCTTGGAAGCTAGATTTGAGGAAAGGCACTATAAACAAGATGTGATCGAGAAAGCACGCTCGAGAGCATTGAATTTGAATAAGGAACAAATGATGGTGCCTAAACAGAAAAGGGATAACACAGATTATGTTGTGCCATTTATCACAAGATACAACAACGAGTCCCATAAGATTAGAAAAATCTTGATGAAACATTGGCACGTGTTGTGCAAAGATACTGTATTGAAAGATCACCTGCCCGAAATACCCCGTGTTATCTTTAAAAGGGCAGAAAATATTAAGAACAAACTAGTACCGAGCGTATATAGGAAGGAAAAAGAGACCAAAGGTAACAGCTGGTTGCCAAAACCAGTGGGATTTTTTAGATGTTTTGAATGCAAAGCCTGTAAACATGCACTGGCAGATAAAATACACTTCAATTCGAATGTCACCAAAGAGGTGTTTAAGACAAAACAACTTATCAACTGCAGAACCGATTTTGTAGTATATATGCTCGAATGCCCGTGCGGATTGCAGTATGTGGGCCGGACCTCAAGAAGTCTTAGGGTCCGCATACTGGAACACGTGGGGAACATTAGGAGGGGCCTGACCACTCACAGTGTGCCCCTTCATGTCACTCAACATCATGGGGGGGACCCATCGGGACTACTCTATAGAGGACTAGAGGTGGTCACCGAAAACTGGAGAGGGGGAGATCGATTGAGGTGTCTCCGACAGAGGGAGACGTTCTGGATCTATCGTTTAAAATCCATGTCCCTGCGGGTCTCAATGTCGACCTGGATATTGCAGCATTCAATTAAACACAGTGTGTTACTTGTGAACCCTCAATGGTATCCAGTATTTACGCGTAAGTGTGGTATATCTTTAGCCGTGCTGAGGACGGGACCATTTAGCCTTATGAGATATTAAACTAGTTCTTTGTTTTGTCTTTCTCCTCTTTTTCAGATATTTTTTAATTAATATTGTATGGATTATTTTTAAATTTTTTTTCATGTTGTTCATTTTTAATAAAAATACCATGAATTTTACTATGGATCACATGCAGTACAGTTGATCCACCTAGATCTATGTCTATGACTTAGGAATTGCTTATTAACTTGTTCAGTCATTTAGCCCTGTGGTGTTAATTTTAAGGTTTTTGCCTAAACAGGTGCAAGTTTGCACCAATTACTACAAAAGTGTTTTTAGAGATGATTGTATAAAATTGTGATTTTAGATGGTTGTTTAATTAGTATGTGAGATAGACCTAATAAGGTATTGATTAAGTCATTTATTTATAGTTAAGTTTTTAGACCTAACACCATGTGAGTTGTATACTCCATGTATAAATTAATAACATGTGAAACTATTGAGCTTTTGAGGTCTCAACCTGTGTAATATCACTGTTTGCACATATGCTGTACAATATGTATAGAGTGAGTTTTGAATGAGAATATATACAGAGGATTCAGGCATTGGAATATGTGCAGCCAAGCTGAATTCAATGTAACTAGGGATTTGTGGCACACAGCCCGTTTTAATTAGCTTTTAATTGCACAGAGGGTCTATTTAAACCATCAAGACCCCCCCCCCCCACGTCAGCAGATGAGCCTGAGGAAGCCGATTGCTCTGCAAAACGCGTTGCTCTGTACACTAGCTGATTTTGTCCCACGGAGGCTTCCGTAGCCAGATCGCAGAGCAGCGTTTGCAACCTAGCAGGACAGTTTCTTCCTCCTGCTTCCCGGACGCGGGAACGGTGCAAACAGCTGCTAAAACTCGATCCTGGATTGCGTGAGGAGGCCAGGGGTTCACTCTTTATGGGAGAGACCCTGGTTGACGCCTGAGACTAGGGAGTGAGTCCCTTGCTGACGTCACATCCGAGGGCAGCCCCTACTGTGCGGCCAGTAGATGTGGAAGGGTTAATTTAACCCCAAAGATACCAACCCTCTGCAACTACTCACACTGGGCTGTGTGAGTATATATACTTATATATATTCTCAAACCACACTGTTTTACTTGCACCGACGCTGGGAGGGGCTAGAATTGTTTCAAGCAAGATACCATTTATCATCTCTACTTACACATGGCCGTGTAAGTACATTAGTATCCTGTATATTTTGCCCCCTGCCCAACACAGAAATACATTTGTTACTACTGTATCGTCTTTATTGGTGTGCTGTATACTTCTCTAATCCCATGCTCCCCCTATGCTTGTTTATTCCCATATCTTTGTAAGGGCTCTGGATTATCCCTTTATTGGGGTCGAAGCAGAAGGGATCGTAAAGCTGGCTCTAAGAATCTGTTAGAGAGCCGTTGTTGATATCATTGCTGCACTGTAAGCACACATTTGTTTTAAACTCAAGGTAAGCACCTGGTCGTTTTTTCTGTATTGCATCCGTATGAAGGGCTGTATCCACAGTTGATCAATGAGATTACGTTGGCTGTCAGAACAGTGCACGTTTGGGCTTAGAACAACGCGTTTCACATCACCTGATGCTTCGTCAGGTTCTGGCAGCAGACGTGTACAAGACTCAGAGGTTTAAATAGGGGTCCGGAGTTGTCAGTTCCCCCATAAATGTACCAGAGAATCATGCCTGATTCTCAGATACATGTTGGCACATTGTCCCGGCAATAACTCACCTTGAAAATGCAAGCGTAACTCACCACTAGGGTACCCTGCTTCAGTATAGCCCAGAAAGGAGGAGAAGGAGGCACAGGGATAAATAGGTATCCCTTTAGGTGAGGAAATCCCTAGGTTAAGGGGGGTACCCCAGCTTGTGCCATGGTGACCCACAACCAGTGTAGGGTTTGTGGGTGCCCCAACCATATATAAGGTTGAGGGGGGCAGATAGAAATAAAAGTACAATATTGTTCCTTTTCTTTCCCCTGTACCCAGAGACTTAGAAGTGTTTTAAAATATACTTTAATGTAATGTGTTTTTTACATTCTGAACCGATGTCCAAAGAGGCTGCCCGAGCTAACCCATAGATGCCGGTAAGCCTGCTGGACATCGGAGTTCAAATCAGCAAGAGGATGCCCAGAGAAGTGAATAACATTTGGTCAGCGGGGAAAGGTGGAGTACCAGGTCCAGAGATCAATGGCAGTCCTCCGAGATGCCACTTCTTCTGCTAGACCTGGTGAGCCTGCCCAGTGGGTGGCATTGAGATAGCCAGGGAGATAGGTGGCAGGCTTGCGCATGTCTCTTGGCCATTTCGGATTTCTCACTGACACCTTTTCTAGCTGGCTTGGCTCTGATTGGATGCTTGGGAAAGTTCCCACGCGTTGATTGGCTGTTCAGTTTTTTGAATGAAACTGAAAATACTATAAGAATCGATGAGCCAAACAGATTCCTAGTCTCCAGTAATAAGAGCACAGGCGGGCTTTTCAAAGTTGCATCTGTATGAATAGCAGAGCAACCGGCTTCGATTTTGAGCCTGAAAAGCCTGCCCGCCAAACTCTAGGTCAGAAGAGAATGTAGCGGTGGCATATGGAATTTTATGCCGATTAGGGTTCCAGGAGATTCCGGGTTAAGTCCCAGTCAGGGTAAAACTCTCCCATAGAGTTCCCTGCACCTAGAAAAGTGTAGTTTTCGACCCCTGCCCAAAGTAAGTGTGTTTTTTTGTCTGTATTTTGTGTATCATTGTGTGTATGCGAATTTATTCCGAATAAATTACTATTTATTTACCTTGTTTTGGTCAATGAATGATCCCGTGTAGCCCCGGTCCCCCTCTGGGCTTTATTAACCCTTCCCTTATCGGCGGTTACCTCCGCGGTGGTCTGGGACCCCCCCTTACGACTCCGATGGGGGGTGGTGTGTATGGGACCGCTGCGGGAGGAGGAGATGCTGCCACTGGGGCGATCGTGTTGCCGGCAGTGCCTGTAGCAGGGCGCCACCATCTTGTGTATAGTTGCGCATGCGCAGTGCATTAAGCAGAGGTGGCCATTAGCGCAGGAACATCCCTAGCGGCGGGAAGGCTCTGTGTGGGTCTACAAGTCTCACGAGCCTCAGAGAGTTGGTATACCAGGTTGTCACAGCAGCCAATGGGGTTGTCAGAACTCTCTGCTCTCTGATATTGATACTTTTCGCATGCTGGAGAAACTGTGAGTTGGAGCTGGGAGCAGGTTAGGGGAGGTTGTAGTTGCAGGGAGCAGTAGCCCCTGCACTAGGCCAATTTACCCCCATAGGTCCCAGATGGTTCCATCATTAACCGCAGCTTGTGGTTGCTTCAAGGACAGGCCCTAGATAGGTATCCTGTCCCTTTAGCTATGTGCTGAGATCAAGGAACAGCTCATCTACTGTGCAGCCCTGATCATTGGGTCTAGGATCAGACACCCCTCTGGGTAAAGACTATCTCCACGGAGGATCACGCCACGCTATGACTGCGGCCTGCGGATTGGTGATGTACCAGCCCCATGGTATAGACGTACGGTGATATTATCCACGCTGAAATTCACCCCACGTGTAAGCGGATGGCACGTTGGATCAGACAGATCCCTTTCAGCTATTCTGCTGTACCCGGGTGCAGGAGCCCTGGGCAGGTACTGTACATAAGTCAGTGCACTAACACTCCACGGGATAGCGCTATCTCCAACACTTTGGGTGGGTCTGGACATAAGGGAAAGGGACATCAGGGAATTGGTGCCCAGCACCCAGGTACTTTGGGGACACCCATGTTGGTATGCGGTGGGGTGAAATTCTATATGTATGGTTATATGTATATTACTGTGTGGTACCGAGTACCAAGGTTATCGCTTATAGTAAAGGTTGCTAGCATGTATTGTGTGCGTGCATTACTACTATTATTGTTCCTGTAAGAGGACCATCCCACCCTGTTGGGATCCCTTGGAGGTGCTGTATCCAAAGAATCAGGTAACCCCAGGCTCCAAGCGGCGGAGGTTCAGGTCTTCTGTGAGCCTGACAGGTAATGCACCATACACAGTAACACAGGTATAAATCCACATATGCTCCCTATCTGCAATTGGGGGGGGGGGCGATATGTGTTACATACATATAAATATATATACACACACAGATGCAGCAGCCGTTATTCGAACAAATCACAAAGGCTTTTTCCTGTGCTCTGCTGTATTCCAAGCATCATTAACGCGGCCAATCGCCCCATGCACACATGTTTATCGCGGTTGCTTTTTTGAATTTCATGGATTCTGTTTCTTTGTGTGCAATGTAATGAATGAATTGTAATGTGTACAGTACTGTGCTACTGTACTACTGTGTAAATTTCAGGTGTTTAAAAACCAGGACACTAAAATGCCATTTTCTGCACACGCGTGTTATGCGGTACGGTTGGAAGGAATGAATATTGAAATGTATATTCCGAGGTATACAACGCGTGAAGTGTTCGAGAAACGACGGCATGATGGATAGGTTGTACATGTAAAAATGAGTGGTAGATACAGTCGTTGTGGTTTTGACAGGGTTTAAACATGTTCAAAAGAGTGTAGGTGCTAAGCGGTTTACCTGTTCATTTCAGGGTAGATGGTGAATTCGTGACAGCTTGTATAAGGGTGCAGTGAACAGAAGAGGGCACCAGGAACTTTCAACTTGCATTTATATAAGGAGCAGCTTAGTTGTTACAGACAGGACAGGTTTTCAGTATTTAGATCCAGTGTCTATCCCTCTCTCCCATTGGAAATCAGCCCACCCCAGGTCCTACTTAACCCTGAGGATGGAATTGCTCCCTGCAGCAAGGTAGATCCTTCTCCGCACTTTTACTAAGGGACCCTTAACATTGGGATACTGTCCCTATACTGAAAATAATAAACAGAGTTCTGCTGCTTTACAGACTAGGAGAGCCTGGAGAGCTCCTGTTACTTTGAGTCTGGGGTTTTCCCTGATGTTATTGGGATCCTTCCTTGGGTCAGGACTTACCTGGGGGTCTGGAGGTCCAACTAAAAAATGATGGATCCCCAGGGTGTGGCCAATGCTCAGCCCCAGTATCTGGGCAGATTAATTGTTGCAACAAAATCACCTCTATCATGTGACCCTTCCTGCAACTTCTAGAACTAGCACAAGGCCAAACATGTGCCTTGAAAGTGCAACATTACGTAACACACTCCCACCTCACCCCCCCAATTACAGATAGGGACCATGTGTGGGGAATCTACATGTATTACCATGTCTGGTGCATTACCTGTTAGGCTCACAGGTGGCCTGAACCTCCGCCACTGGAAGCCTGGGGTGTATCCTGGAACTTACAGCGCCTCCACCTGTGCAGGATTCTAGAGTGTAGAATAACCCCTGACACAGGACCCACATACCAGGTTATGGATTAAACAATTTACTATATGCAGAACAATAACAATATAACAATAGTGTCACCCTGTAACACAGGCCTCGCAGGGCCGTAACCCCACACCATATTCCCCAACACCTTGTACCTAAGAGTCCCAAGCCCACCCATGTGTGAGAAAGTGCTGCCCACTAATTTGAGTAAATGGTTAGTGCACGTGTTGTGAGAAGGTACCTGCTGGGTGTGTCCACACCCGGGCGCACATATTCTGTACTTGGGATCCACGATCCAGAAGGATGATCCATGACGCCTCCGCCTCTACAGTGGATAGCTCCCACATGACGTGATACACATTTATAATGTCTCTCACGCTATTCGCTGCCGACGGTGATCCAGTGTGTCTACTAAGGACCAGGATGTCCACACTTCCTGGCTGACCCTCACTTATGCTGGTTCTACAGGACCATGTCCCTGTCCTATGGGCCGGTCCCTGCAGCAACCACAAGCTGAGGGGAGTCGGGGCCTAGCTGGGGCCTAAGGGGGATCTCTGGCCTTGTGTGGTCCCTGTCTCCTAACTATATCCTGTGAGCAGGAAAAATACTAAAGCCCTATTGGCTCCAGCACAACATGTGATCACCCCTAGGCATTGTGGGGGCTTTAGTACCTCTAAACAGCCCTTTGTCGTTGGCTGCTGGTGCCTGCTTACACCTGAGCATGCACAAACTCTCGCGCCAAACCCAACATGGCCGTCGGACTTTTGGAGCTAGACTGCACATGCGCGACTACACTGTGCGACCGCTGCTGTAGATGCTGCCGGGAGACCCCGGCAATGCACTCGCCCCCGCAGCTCCCTGAAAAGCAGCAGGGGTCCCCCCCGCTAAGCGGAGGTAAGGAGGCCCAAGGGGACACTGCTACAATTATAATAACATAATTGTGACTAATTCACAAGTCATAGTCTTGTGAGGACTTAACCTAGCACTGCCTACAGCAGGACTCACATGCAGGGTAAAGGGAAATTACTAGCATGGTGCTAAATAACAAGTTCGCGCATGCTCAGGGCATCAGGGGCAACGGTGGCCAGCGAAGGAAGTGTTGCGCATATGATAGGCTCTGCATTGGGAACTACAATCCCCAGCAGTCCCAGGGCCTGCTGTCACGTCCTGCATATCCACCAATAGGGCTGCAACGATTCTCCTGCTGAACATTGATATGTTTGGCTTGACTGGGATCATGCGAGTTGGAGCTGGGACAAGGAAGGGGTATGTGATGTGTGCAGGTGTCTGTGGCACTAAGCCAGATACCCCTATTAGGCCCAAGCCAGGCCCCGACTCTCCTCAGCTTGTGGTTGTTGCATAAAAGTGAGGGACACAGCCAGGACATGCATTCTGGCATCCAATGGTCTGGGACCAGATCACAACCTCCAGCAAAGGACAATTTCATGGTGACACCATCTAGGCGGGACACCACCCAACGTAGAGGCAGTTCAGCACTTCGGATCCGTGGATCCCATTTTCATCTGCGTGCCTGAGTGTGGACACACCAGCAGGTTCCCAACTCACCAGTGCACCAACTCAACACTTTAGTGGGGCAGCGCTATCTCACACATTTGGGTGGGTTGGCTCTTGGGGGGACACTGGGACGGTCCTGTGCCTAGAGCACCTCAGTATATTGGGGAAAACCCCCTGGGGTATGGACATGGTACTGGGGAGGCACGGTGAGGGGTTACAGCCTTGTGAGGTCTGTGAGGGTGTATATAATTATCAGTGTTTTTTATGCTGTTTACAGTAAACTGTTATGCTTTACACATGTGCATTCTTTATTGTCCTGTAACAGGGTTATTCCACACAGTAGAATCCCATTACAGGTGGAGGCGCTACCGAACGATCACTCAGGTATACCCCAGGTTCCCAGTAGTGGAGACTCAGATCTCCTGTACACCACAGGTTTAGCACCACACATATACCATAGCTACATATCTCCCAGGAGGTGGGAGAAAGTGTGCTACATATCTCACAGGGGCTGGGAGAAAGTGTGCTACATATCTATATAGATCTATATAGAACAGAAAAAAGGGGAAACCAGTGCTCAAAATGGAGCAGTGAATAAAAGTGGATAGAATAATGAATGCAGTGAACAAATGCAAATAAAATGAAATGCAGTAATTAAAGGAAGAATGCAGCTCTAGTGGGGACATACCCAATCCAATAAAACATACAAACAACAGAAAAGAGCGCAAAAAACAATAAAATAAACAATTTAAATAAAAGAGACAAAGAATGCCCCTAAGTTGATAAACAAATATGAGATAATATTAAAACAAATACATATACCTTTACATGTGAAACAACAATGATAAAAAACTAAGGATCATACGCTGTAAATCAATAGAGGAGGATAATAGTAAACAACAGACACACACTGAATGAAGAAATAACTGTATCAGGGGAGATGAACAGGTGATACATGTAGCATAAAGTCACCAATAGAAATCAAGAGGCAATGCGGAGCTAATGAGGTTAAACCAGTGATTGTATGATATTATTTGAAAGAGCTCGGTTTGATCGCAACCATTTGTAGCCACAGGCAGTCCATCAGCTATGTCTCCTAGTCCAAGGAAACCACAATTGTGCCGAACCGGCAGATAGTTAGCCTGTTAACTCACATACAGCTGTAGCCCTGATGGAGATGGGGGAAGGGGAGGGGCAGGATTACACAGCCAGAACCCTATCTGAGTACTTTAACTACGCTAATACCTTCGTAACAAACCGCTGGTTCTTTCAAGCTTTATTCCAACCGGCAATTGGCAGACTCACTTCAGCTCCGCTGGCAGGATGGCGTATAATGCCAACCTCTGTATTTCCTTTGAACGTTCGTTCCTTAGTGTCTGTTGTAGGACATCCTCTGAACAGCTGATAGGTATTTTAGCGTATAGACATTTACAGTACGCATTTCATCAGAATGAGTTCTGACTTCAACAGGGGTTTGTCCAAAAAGCGGTAGCTGTTTAACCTTTATAGTGGTAATAAACTCTGAATTAATGAATGTATGTAACCAATGGAATTAATTGTTACAAGAAACAATCTTATTCTAGTCCGTGACATAACACAGCCAATGATAATACATATAAACAAATGTATGAATATAAATCATTAAAAATAAATCTAAACAATCCTAAATTATATCAAATATTAATATTAATGAAAAAAATATATATATATGAAGTGTAAAAAATATATGTAAATAAAATATTTAAAAAATCAGTAATAGAAATCATTAATAAGAAATGGAACAAGAATCAAAGAAACCATATATAATGAGGAATAATATATATATATATATAATATGAAATATATGTTATATGAGAAAAATGAACAATTGAAATACAGTATATTCAATAAAAAAGCTAACCCAAGACAAAAAACAAGGAAACTAGACTATAGTACTAGTATTCAAATTCTCATTTAGACCTCCTGGAACCAAACATGTTGAGTTTGAAGATCCAGAAGGTCTCTCTGCGAGAAAGCACCTGCATCCTATACCTTGTCAATATTGAAGGAGATATGTGTTCCAGGCCCATAAACCTAAGACCAACAGTACTTTTATTATGGCAAAGGAGGAAATGCTATGCTAAATAATGGTTAGTGACACTGTGAAGAATATTTCTCCTATGCTCTAAGAACCGAGTAGAAAGTGGTCTAGCGGTGCGACCTACATACTGTAGGACGCAATCACAAGTGATAAGGTATACTACATAAGTAGTTTGGTAATTGATAAAACCTTTAACTAAAAAAGCCTCACCATTATATTTTCTTAGTGTCAATAAAGGAACATGTAATACATCTCCCTCTATTGCACTTGAAATTGCCAATGGGCCTTAGGCCAAAGACAGTTAGCACAGTCGACCATAATTTAGTGGGAGCTAGTAGAGTTTTTGGGCACTCAGTCCTCCTATAAATAATTGAGGTTTGTGGATCCAAGTGATCTTTCAGAACAGGGTCATGTGTCAAAATTGCCCCAATGCTTATTGAAGATGGCTCTCACTGACCTGTGAGACTGACTATATTTTGTTGAAAAGACCATCCTATCTTGAGGTAATGACGTAATCTTCTTAGAGGCTCCATCTTATATTTCTATCTTGAAGATCTCAATAGTTCTTTTCTATCTAGACAGGCTGCCTTCTGAAAAGATTCCTCTATTAGTGATTCCTCAAAACCCTTCTCAATAAATGTTGCCTTCATAGAATTATATTGCACTTCAAAATCCAGATCAGAAGAACAGTTACGTCTTAATCTACCAAACTGGCTGAATGGAATATTATTCAGCAACCCTGGTGATGACTACTGTTAGCATGGAGGTAGCTGTTGGTAGCCTCCTCCTTGATATAAACATCTGTTTGTATTGTGTTGTGAGAATCAATCTTTAGGCAGAGGTCCAAAAAGACTATGGAGATGGGATCAACATTAGATGTAAATACCAGACCAAATATTTTTGAAGCAAAGTGATAAAATAAGTCTTGAATATTCCCAAAATTAGAATCCCAAATAATAAGAATATCATCGATTAAACGAGCATAGTAGACCAGGCTCGCCCCATGTGGGTTGTTGGTCCAGACCTGGTTTTCCTTCCAACATCTCATACATAGATTGGCATAACTTGGGGCAAACCTGGTCCCCATGGCCATTCCACAGATTTGAAGGTGATATTGTGACTCAGTAAAAAAATAATTGTGTGTGAGAATAAATTCAATAACTGAAATAATAAAATTATTTTGTGAACCTGACATTTATTTATTTATTTATAAAATATTTTACCAGGAAGTAATACATTGAGAGTTACCTCTCGTTTTCAAGTATGTCCTGGGCACAGAGTAAGACAAATAATACATGGTTACAAATACAGTTACATAAATGAACAGGGTATACATTATATACAAGACATTGTATGCACAGTTAAAGAAATATATATTATGGGCGTATAAAACAGTTACAGACAAGATTAAAGTGTGAGACAGCCTTAGATTTGAAAGAACTTAAACTGGTGGTGGATGTGAGAGTCTCTGGTAGGTTGTACCAGTTATGGGGTGCTCGGTAGGAGAAGGAGGAACGGCCGGATACTTTGTTGAGCCTTGAGACCATGAACAGTCTTTTGGAGTCTGATCTCAGGGGATGAGTGCTGCAAGTGGTAGGGGTGAGGAGCTTGTTCAGGTAGCTGGGTAGCTTGCCCATGAAGAATTTAAAGGCAAGACAGGAAAGGTGAACTTTGCGCCTAGTCTCTAGTGATGACCAATCTAGTTCTTTGAGCATTTGAATTGTAGAGGGTGTCAAGTTTGCTAAGGTGGGTTTGAGGTGCCGAGCCATATACTACGTCTCCATAGTCAATAATTGGCATTAGCATCTGCTGTGCGATACGCTTTCTGACCAGGAGACTTAGGGAGGATTTGTTCCTGTAAAGTACCCCTAGTTTGGCATAGGTCTTGGTTGTCAGGGTATCAATGTGCATCCCGAATGTTAAGTGGGAGTCAAACCATAAGACCAGGTATTTAAAACTAGTGACAGGAGTTAGGGTGGTGTTGGCGTTGGTTCTAATCTGGAGCTCAGTCTCTGGAAGCTTTAAAATTTTAGTCTTGGTCCCAAATACCATTGTTACAGTCTTGTCAGTGTTTAAAAACAGTTATTTTTGGGAAATCCAGTTTTCGAGTCTCAAAAAGTCAGACTGAAGTATGTATTGAAGGTCAGAGAGGCTATGGCTGTGTGCATATAGGATTGTGTCGTCTGCATACATGTGTATTGAGGCTTCCATACAAGCTGTGGGAAGATCATTAATGAACACTGAGAAGAGTAGGGGCCCCAGAACAGAGCCTTGCAGGACACCACAAGTGATATCGAGGGGGTTCGAGTTAGAGCCTGAGATGGACACATGTTGGGATCTACCTGATAGGTAGGACTGAAACCAGTTTAAAGCATGCTTCCCTATTCCAGAGCTCTGGAGTTTGTAAAGCAGGATAGCATGATCAACTGTGTCAAAAGCCTTTGCAAAATCTAGGAATACTGCAACAGTGAGTTGTCCCCGTTCAATTCCACACTGGATTTCATTGCAAACTTTTAGCAGGGTAGTTACGGTGGAGTGTTTGGGACGAAAGCCAGATTGGAATTGGCTAGGGAAATTTGTCTTGGTGTAGAAATCGCTTAATTGGGAGTGGACACAGTTTTCCATTACTTTGGATACAATTGGGAGGAGTGAGATTGGCCTGTAGTTTGAGACAGTGTTTTTTTCCCCACTTTTGAAGATTGGGACAACTCTGGCAGTTTTCCATGTCTGCAGACAGGATAGAGTTGACTATGGAAGCAATTGGTTTGGCAATGGCTGGGGCACCAAGTCGTAGGAACCTAGATTGTAGTAAGTCAGGTCCGCATTGGCTGCTTAGTTTTAGTTTGAGGAGCGCTTGTGTAATCTCCTCTTCAGATACTGGGCCAAATTGAAAATTGTGGGCAGTGTTGGGAGGGGGTGGGGCTATGTGTGTACATCCCATGATCTCCATCAAAAAAAGTGCTTAATAGCTGCCAGACCTTTAGTGTGCTCAATACATGTGTACAATGATTGTACATCACGAGTGGACCATACAAATGATGGTTGCTCATTTATATCTGTTATTGAGTCAATGACATTCAAACTGTCCGTGATATGCGACCTCAAAGAAATCAGATGTCTGTAGAAAAAATCCACATACTGGGAGAGATTACAGTAGATGTCTTTGACCCAATCCCAGATATAATAGGTCTGCCAGGGGGATTAGTGAGGGATGTGTGTATCTTTGGTAGTGATAAAAAATAGGCATCCAGGGAAAAGTGGAAAAAATACATTTGAATTCAAATTTGGTAAGAACACATTTGATCTGTGCCTCTTTCAATAAAACAGATAGTTGTTCCTGATATTGTACAGTGGGATCAGATTTAAGATTAATATAAGAGGCCTTACTAAAAGACGACCTATTGCTTCTTCAATATAAGATGTTTTGTCCTGTAGGACAATCCCACCTCCCTTTTCCGCCAGACGGATAAGATTTTCAAGTTTTTGTAATTCCTTTAGGGCTTTTGCCTCTCCTCTAGTCAAATTCCTCTTAATTGGTTTTAACTTTTGATCTGTACATAATTGTTGTAAATCGCTGTTAACCAAGGAATAGAATGTCTCTATATAGTTTCCCTTAGAATGAAAGGGGGAAAAAATGGATTTTGGCCTGAATGGCGAATGGATAATTGGAACATTCAGATGGCTCATCTGGGAACCATAACAAGATATATTTGAGGAAACACAGAGAAAAATCGCCAATAGAGTCACCCAATAGCTCCAAACAAATGGTGAGGTTCTCCAAGGGATCATGATTGTCAATATCAAATATTGGCACAGGTCTAGCGCCATCATTTTTTAACAAAAAATGTATTTTCAAGGTCAGTTTGCCTTTTTTCAAGCTACAGTGAGTCGGGGCCTAGCTGCGACCTGTGGGGAGAGCTGGCCTGGTCCCAGGGCCACTAGCACACTACCTTACCCCTTGCTGTCCTGCTTCTGACTGACGCGGTCCTTAGCGCGCCAAATGTATCTTTCTCCTTCCTCGGAAATCCGACAGCCCTATTGGCTGCTGTCTCCCATGTGGTGAGCAGCCCCTGGTGCTGCTGGTTCATGTAGTCCTGTGCGGAGCCTGGCAATGGCCGCCGCAAATTTCTCTGCACTGCGCATTCACGAGGACTCTTTTGTGCATGCGCGAAGCTTCAATATGGTGGCGCCCTGCATCGGCAATGACGCTCCAGATGATAGCCTCCCCCTCCCGGCACCGAGGTAAGACGGGGAGCTCGGATATATAGAGAGATAGAGACATAGAGACATAGAGACATAGAGAGAGAGATATTTATTATCACTTGTGAGCACATTCACATGTCTTAGACAGGTCTGCAACTCTGCCTTTCACCATTATCACCTAGCATGCAGTGCTTCCACTGCAGTACGGGATTCTGGGAAATGACATTCAAATGGACACACAATGTGTCACCTTTTGTCTGAAATCCATTTTTACATGTAACCCTTATAAACAAATGCTCTGCTGTTCACACAGCTTTAAAGCACAGCACGGGTTGCAAAGCCAGTCAAACCACTCACAGACATGTTTTGACCTTTATGGATCTCATCAGTATGAGGTTGGTTGTACTGGATTTGCCATTTTCAAGGCTGGGTAGTTTATAGATATAGATATATATGAATAAAATACTCATATGAGTAAATCAAAGTATATAAATTAAAATATCTACTGTAAGTCAGTATAAAATAGACCAGAATAACCTAGATGCACGGTTAAAGGTGTGGTGCTGTCTACTCATTTTTTTTTGTTTCATTTACGTGAGTGGGAAACAGGGTATCTATGGAGCTAAACTGCAGTCATTTCAGCTACAGGGACTGGTTCTCAAGATATTTACCTCCATAGGTGCCCCCAGTACCATCCTCTATTGGGAAAACAAAATGGATGTTTAAATCTCCCGTGGGCAGCAGGCCAATTTGAAGCCTGTTTCCTATCTGCCTGTGTGCCAAAGGATATTTAAGGACCTGGAAGTAACAGCAGCACCTACAGAAGTAAGTATTTTGGTGAATCAGAGGTCACCGGAGGAAAAATGTACATGGTTCAGCTCTGGGGACTCTGTGCTCTATAACTATTTTTCTTTAATTATTATACCAAGGAGTGCTACTTTTTGTATATGTAATACTTGCTTGTGTAGTGTATAAAAACTGCTTGGGTCTACATTCATTAAATAAAATAAAGGTAAAAATAAAGGTAAAAATATTCTGAAGGAAAGACAGGACCTCATATAAAAAAGGGGAACAAAAAAAGAAGAGAGACAAAATCCCTTCTTTGAAGCAGATAATAAGCTAAAACAAAACTGGGCAAAAAAAGTGACCTTAAACTAAAGACCATGCAAGGAAGTTGCAGTCTCAAGGCTTTACGGAACAAAGAAAGCATTGTTTACCAGAATTACTGCGATGATCAGCACTGTATAAAGATATTACAGTTAGTAGATTTTTTTATAAATATTTTTTCCTTTATTGGTGTCAGACAGCGTATTGGTACATGTTACAGACATTGGAAAACGAGCCAGCACAGGAATACGGCGCGGTACATGTACATAGCATGGGAGGAGTTGATGACACACAATAGTCCATTTTCCCATTTTCAGTGGTGAAAAAGAGAGGGGATGACGAAGGAGGGGTGGATAGTTGGGAACGACTTGGACAAAGAGGGGGGGATGGGGGGGGGAGGGAGGGCGGTGGTGGGGAGCTTTGGGGTTCGGAGGTCGGGGAGTTAGTCCTGCGGTAAAGTTGATGTGATAGTCAGGGCGCCTGATCCTGGCCAGGGTTCCCAGGTTGAGTAGAATTGCGGCATTTTTTGTCTCAGCATTGCCGTTAGTCTTTCCATACCCATAATTCCATCTATCCTAGTGACTACCGTTCTTCTAGAGGGGGCTTTGATTTTCTTCCAAGCCGCCGCTACGCAGCATCTGGCGGCCGTTAGGATCGCTGCCGTGAGTCTGGCTATAGGGGGGGAAGGTCGTCGACTGGTTTTCCCAGCACATAGGTCAGGGGGTCCAGAGGTATCTCAACATCCAGGGTCTCGGTCAGAAGGCCCTGGATCCGGGTCCAGAATTTTTGGATCTCCGGGCATGTCCACCAAATGTGGGACATGTCCCCCCTTTGACCACATCCCCTCCAGCATTCGTCGGGGGTGCCTGGGTAGATTTGGCTCAGTCTACTCGGGGTCAGGTACCAGTGAAATAATATTTTGTAAATATTTTCTTTTGTGACGGAGCAAATTGAAGTTTTGGTAGCTGCTTCCCAGATATCCTCCCAGTCCTCAAGGTCTATATTGGTGTTCAGGTCCTCGCTTCACCTTTGCATATATAAATGACTAGGGAGGGCTGGGCCGCCTCTAGTATTCTATATATCTCGGAGATGAGGCCTCTTTGGTACTCGCCTCTGAGGCAGAGGGTCTCAAATCTAGAGCGCGGTGGGAATTTTAGGCTAGGGGATTGGGTTCTCAGGAAATGTCTAATCTGTAAATATTGGAATATAGGAAGATCAGGAGACGTTAATTTAATTCGTAGTTCCCGGAGGGGCATGACCTCATTGTTTTCCAGTAAGTCCGCAACCACTCTGATGTTTAGGCCTTGAAATTGGCTGAATTGGGGTCGGGAACAACCGGGCGGGAAATCCGGGTTCCCGAATAAGGGGGTCAATTGAGAGGGGGTTGAAGCTAGGCCATATTTCCCTTTGGTTTTCAACCATGTCGACCACGTGCATCTCATTGCTCCCAGGCTGAGTCTCATGGGCTTCTTACCTTTGTGGACGTGGGTCCATAGTAGGGCTGAGAGGGGGGTCGGGGATGCGTGGTGCGTCTCTATCTCCAGCCAGCAGTTAGAGGTCGGGGGGTTGTTCCAAACCACCGCCTGCCTCAGCTGGGCTGACTGGTAGTATCGGACTACATCCAGCGCCCCTAGACCCCCTCTCGTCCTCGACGCTAAAAGTATTGACCGTGGGACCCTGGCTCTTCGTTGTTGCCAGATGAAATGCAGAATATGGGTCTGGATATTCCTCAGATCTGCTAGTGGGACGGGGACAGGGAGGGTCTGAAAATAATAAAGCAAGCAAGGAAGGATATTCATTTTGGTGGATATTATTCTGCCGAACCAGGATATTTGGTGGGTCTGCCAGGTCTCGAGATCTCTTATGATCTGACGGAAAAGGGGAGGGTAGTTGGTTTGATATAGTGAGCCATATGAGCTCGCTATTTTAATCCCTAAATACTTGATATGGGAGCTATTCCATTTATACTTAAATTTCTTTTGCAGGGTTTTCCATATGGGATTCGGTAGAGAGATATTGAGGGCCTCTGACTTGTCTGTGTTGACTTTGTAGTCTGAGAGGCGGCCAAATTGGTCTAACAGTTTTTCTAGGTTGGGGAGGGAAGTGAGGGGATCTGATAGGGTAAGGATAATATCATCGGCGAACAGGGAGATTTTATACTCACTGTCACCGACTAAGATTCCTTTTACGGTTGGTTCAGTTCTGATTCTGGCGGCTAGGGGCTCTATGGACAGGGCGAAGAGTAAAGGGGAAAGGGGGCAGCCTTGTCTGGTACCGTTTTGGATTTTTATTGGGTTGGATCGGCCACCCGGTAGTTTTAATAAGGCCGTGGGGTTAGTGTAGAGGGCTCGGACTCCATCATGGAATGGGCCGGAGAAGCCGAATTGGCGCATCGTCTGGTCAAGGAAGGACCATTTGATCCGGTCAAAGGCCTTCTCCGCGTCGAGGCTGAGTATCAAGGCCTGAGATTGTTTGAGGTCTATAATATCAATAATTTTGCGGGTGTTGTCAGAGGCCTGTCTTCCTGACACAAATCCCACCTGGTCTATATGAATTAAAACAAAAGAAAACAGCGCAAAACGCCAAATAGTGAAGCAAATTCAACAATATATTATAGAATTAAAAAGGGGGTAATATATCTGCGTACATGAAAAAAGTTGGTAAAAGGCATGTAGTGTGTATCACACTGTTTACCACTCGGCAGCTGTTAGCTGTAGATTCAGGTGCTTGCTTCCCTCTGCTGCTGCAGCTCAGTTGATTCTGGGGCAGGACGTCAGTCTTTTCACTCCCAAGGGGATTTCCCTTCATGCAGCCAGGTTCAGCAGCTGGTACTGGGGCTCTGTGAAATCGCTCCTGCTTCCTGGCCGATATGAAGCTGCTCCTGTACCTCGGCAGGTGTATCCTCTGCACAGAGGTTAAAACGCAGCTTGCTGGGGTGCCCTCAGCGTGCCACGGTGCCGCTTGGTCGCGGGACGCTGTGTAATGACGTCACTGTCTACACAGCAGTGGTGGATTCAATAGGGAAGTTTGAACAGTCTTACAAAGTCTCTCACAAGTGTCCAAAACAGCACACAGGATGAAATAAAAACAGGACAGGCCAATACATAGACAAAGGCCAATGTAAGCAAATATAAGGCAATAGAATGTTACATCCAACTAGTTTCGTAGAATTAACTACTTCTTCAGGGAAGTAGTTAATTCTACGAAACTAGTTGGATGTAACATTCTATTGCCTTATACGTCATTACACAGCGTCCCGCGACCAAGCGGCACTGTGGCACGCTGAGGGCACCCCAGCAAGCTGCGTTTTAACCTCTGTGCAGAGGATACACCTGCCGAGGTACAGGAGCAGCTTCATATCGGCCAGGAAGCAGGAGCGATTTCACCGAGCCCCAGTACCAGCTGCTGAACCTGGCTGCATGAAGGGAAATCCCCTTGGGAGTGAAAAGACTGACGTCCTGCCCCAGAATCAACTGAGCTGCAGCAGCAGAGGGAAGCAAGCACCTGAATCTACAGCTAACAGCTGCCGAGTGGTAAACAGTGTGATACACACTACATGCCTTTTACCAACTTTTTTCATGTACGCAGATATATTACCCCCTTTTTAATTCTATAATATATTGTTGAATTTGCTTCACTATTTGGCGTTGTGCGCTGTTTTCTTTTGTTTCCATTGTCTTAGTGTGTGTGGGGTGCTGAGCCACCCCTGCGTTTACAGCTGCAGACGCCATTATCCCCAACACGGTTATGTGGCACTTATTATTTAATGTATAATTATCTCACTGTGGGAGTTGTGGTTTAATTTTTTATAAATTTTTTATCACTAAATTGATGGTATAGTCACTGCACTGTATATATTTATACATTTAAACTTTATAGGTAGTTAGATAGTAGCGCACAGTTTTGTTTTTTGTGTTTTCTATATGAATTAGCCTTGGGAGAATAGGGTTCAGTCTGTTTGCTAGAATTTTACTGAAAAGCTTGAGGTCAGTGTTTAGCAGGGATATTGGGCGGTAGCTGCCGCATTGAAGTGGGTCTCTGCCCTCTTTATGTATGATGGCCAAATTGGCTGCTGACATAGTGCCTGGGATCTGTTCTCCCTGTAGAAAGGAGTTAAACATTTCTAGGAGGTAGGGGGACAGGGATTTTGCTAATTTTTTATAGTAACCGTTTGAGAATCCATCCGGTCCGGGAGTCTTAGCTATTTTGAGTGAGGATATTGCATTATCTAGCTCTTCTTGGGTTATTCTCTGGTTTAGGAACTCAAGTTATTGTTGTGTGAGGGATGGGAGGTTGCATTGGGTTAAGTAGTCGGAGGTGCTCTTATCATTATCGTTTGATTGGCTAGTGGGGTGGAGGTTGTAGAGGTCCGTGTAGAACTCGCGCGCGATGTCTTTCTCGTTGTACGAGATTTGACCGTTTTTGGTTCTGATCTTTGTAATCTGGGCCTTTGTCCTAATACCTCTTTGTTTTGAGGCCAGAAGTTTGTCCGCTTTGTTACCCCTATCATAGAACCGCTGTTTGGTCCATTTCAGGGCTCTCTCTACCTCGTCAAGTTGGAGTATTTTTAGATCGGATCTCGTTTTCTCAAGGGTTCTAAACACCTTTTTCGATAGGGATTGTTTATGTAATTGCTCTAGCGTTATGATTTTTTCAGTAAGTTCTTTCTGGGCTTTTTGTTTTATTTTTTTCTTATAGGAGGCTAGTGATATGAGTTCCCCTCTTATGGTGGCTTTGTGCGCCTCCCAGAGCATTGCTGCTGCAGGGACTGAGCCTTTGTTTAGTTGGAAAAAGGTGTGTAGTTTTTGCTTAATCGTCTTAATCACTTGTGGGTCGTTGAGAAGCGAGTCGCTGAGTTTCCAGTTATATACTGATGTTTTGACGAAAGGCAGAGAGAGGGTGAGTATGATAGGGGCATGGTCGGACCAGGTTATTGGGCCTATGTCGGAGTGGGAAGATGCCTGGAGTACATTGTTGGTGCCTAGAAAATAATCGATCCGCGAGTAAGACTGATGGGGGGCTGAATAGAAAGAGTAGTCTCTCTGGCCCATGTGCTGGGTCCGCCAGATATCTGTCAACGAATACTCTCTAAGAGTATCCTGGAATTTTTGGGCTTTTTTCTGTAGCTGGGCAGAGTATGGGGCCGCAGTCTGGCCCGATCTATCTTGGTCTGGGTTTAGAACCATATTTGCGTCACCGACGAGGAGGAGGGAGGAGAGCGTCGGTTGGTCAAGGGTACTGAGAAGGTTCTGGAGGAATTGGGGTTGGTTTGCGTTTGGGGCGTAGATGTTGAGGATGGCTATAGGGGAACCTGATAACGTACCTTTGAGGAGTATATACTGTCCCTCGGGATTTTTAGTTACTTGTGTTGGGGCAAATGGGGTATTATTTTTAATCAGTATAGCCACCCCTCTTTTTTTGTTGGGGGAGGATGCAAAAAACGCTTGGGGATATGTGTGTTTAAATGTGTTGGGCGGGTCTGTGTTGTTAAAATGGGTTTCTTGGATACATATTATGTCTCCTTTAGTCTTTTTAAATTCTTGGAGGGCTAATTTGCGCTTGCGGGTTGAATTAAGGCCCTTAACATTTAGGGAAATGATCTTAATTGATGCCATTAGTGGGGGGGGGGGGGGTCTCGGGGATGAACCCCTGTCCCTGAGTTACTCCCATGTCAGGGTTAGCTTGGGCCTTAATGTGTATATGCAGGGGGGAGTTTCTGTCGTTCCAGAGGTAGGCACTGGGGAAGGGTCATAGAGGGGGGGAAGGGGGTGGGAACAGAAGGGGGGGGGAGGAGGGGGATGGGGGGGGAGGTGGGGGATGGGGGGGATAGGGGGGGTGGGGAGGGGGGGACGGGGGGGGCACACAGTATTTACATCATCAGTAGGTGGTTAAAACATTGCTCTCGGGAGGAGTTCTTTTCCTAGGCTGAGGTATCGCCTAAACATTGTAGTTGTCTTCTATACAATCAATATTGGTGCATACATTGACATAGAGCGAAACAGGTTGGTTATACATAACAGGTCTATCCTGGGGATGGGGGAGGGAGGGGGGGGCACCTTGGAGGGAGATGGGGGGGGGGTGGGTTCTTATGGAGAGACAGCTAAAAGGGTCTTAGGTCTGGTTGGAAAGGGGGGAGGGGGGGGAGGGGGAGCGGGGGGGAAGGAGGGGGCAGGAGGGGGGAAGGGGGGAGAGGGAGGGGGAGGGGGGAGGGGGGGTGGGGGGGAGGGGGAGGGAGGGAGGGGTGAGGGAGGGGTGAGGGGGGGAGGAGGGGGGGGCACCCAATATTTGCTTTCTCAATAGGTGGTTAAAACATTGCTCTCAGGAGGAGTTCTTTTCCTAGGCCGAGGTATCGCCTAAACATTGTGGTTGTCTTCTATACATTCGATATTGGTGCATACATTGATATAGGGTGGAACAGATTGGTTATACATAGCAGATCTACCCTGGGGGGGGGGAGGGAGGGGGGGGGACACCTTGGGGTGAGATGGGGGGGGGTGGGTTCTTATGGGGAGTCAGCTAACAAGGTCCTTGGTCTGATTGGAAAGGGGGGAGGGGGGGGGAAGGAGGGAGGGGAGGGGGGGGGGAAGGAGGGAGGGGAGGGGGGGGAAAGATGGGGGGGGGAGGGGGGAAGGAGGGGGGGCTGGGGGTTACGTTATTTATAACATTCTTTAGTGTTTGGGAGATACTCCTGAGGAGAGCTCCTTCTTAACCCTGGACCATGCTTAAACTATATATTTATACCTTACTTATACACATGTGGTTTGTATACTGCTAATTGGGCTTTCCTTGGAGGATAATGGGGTACATCACATTTTGATTAGGGAGTGGGGGGGGGGGTGTCAGTGTTCGTTCATACAACCTGATTGTTGTGGGTGTGGGGGGGGGAAGGGGGCCTCCGGCAGCAGTCCTTGTATAGTTGTGTCTATTCGGAGAGTCCCTGGATCTCCGGTCTCGGAGTTGGTCCTCCCCGAGTTGAGGGTCTGGAGGGGTTCTTGACCATCGGGAACACGGAGAGAGGGCTTGTGGAGCAGCGCGGATGCTGTTCTTCTTCTCTGGTGGCTGGGTCTCAGCGGGTGCTGCTGTGGTTCCCTTGCATCGGGGGGAAACGTGGGGGTAAGTAGGCTGGGTACTCTGGTTTGGGGGGGGGGGGTGGGGGTCGAGGGGGGGGGTTAGGATAGGGGGGGGTTAAGGAGGGATGGCGGGAGGGGGGAGAGGGACCGGTGTAGGGAGAGAGGGAGGGGGGGGGGTCTGGCAGGTGTCCCTGGAGTGAGGTGTCTGTTAGTAGAGTCCCTGGTTCTCCGGTGCCGGAGTCGGGCCTCCTCAGGTTGGGGCCCGGGGTGATAGTCTCGTTCGAAGAGATCGCGAGAAGACGGCTTCTGTGGAGCTTGGGGAGTGGCACGGGGTGCTGTTGCTCTACGCTGATGTCTGTAACTCCGCGGGTGCAGCTTCGGTTCTCTTGGCATCGGGGGGAAGCGGGAAGGTAAGTGGACTGGATATTTGTGTTTAGGGGGGGTAGGGGGTGAGGGAGGGGGGGGGGTATGGAGGGGGGGAATAGCGGTGGGGGGGGGAGAGGGGGAGGAGGATGGGGGGAGCGGAGGGAAAGGGGGGGAGAGGAAGGAGGGGGGGGCAGGGTATAGGAGGGGGGGGGCAGGGTATGGGAGGGGGGGGCAAAGGTTTGTGGGCAGTTGTGTTGGGGTCTGTAGGGGCCCATTTGGACTCTCGTTCGTTTGAGGGTTTGGGTGGTAGTTATTTGCTTCGGTCTTTAGGGCCTCTGGGTCTGCTAGGGACGTCTGTGAGGGCGTCCTGTGGTTTGCTGAGTTCCAGCAGGGCAGCGGGGACATCTGGATTCAACGGAGTCGCTGACTAGCCAGTCTCTCCGATGCTCGGGGGGTTTCTTGGGGGGCCGTCTCCGACATCGCATCCGTGCGGGACGGTTGTTCTTCTGTGGAGGGAGGGGGACCCCTAATGCTTTTAGGAAGTCCTTTGCATCTTCAGGGGTGGACACTGTGTGGTGGCGGCCATTGCGGAGCACCACCAACTTGAAGGGGAACCCCCAGCGGTATTTAACCCCTTGGTCTCTGAGGTGGGAGGTAAGTGGACGCATCGCATTTCTCTTACTTATCGTTAGTTGGGAGAGGTCATTGAAAAGCTGGATTTGTACACCGTCCATTGTCACGGAGCGTAGATCCCTGGCAGCCATCATGATGCGTTCCTTTGCGGAGTAAGCGTGCATTCTAAGCACCACATCCCTGTGACGGTTGGGGTCTGTTGACTTTGGGCCCAGGGCTCTGTGGACTCGGTCGGTGTGTAAATCATGGTCTGATAGGTCGGGGACAAGCTGTAGGAAGAGTCTGCGGAGGTAAGGTTGAAGTTCCTTGTGCGTGATGTCTTCAGGGATATTTTTGAGGCTGATGTTCTGCCTCTTTTCCCTATTTTCCAGATCCTCGAGCTTGTTTTGCATGTCGCGGATCGCATCCCCGCATCTTAGTACTTCTTCGTGGGTCTCTGCTTGCTCGTTTGTAATTCCCTCCATTTTCACCTCTAGGTCCTCTGTCCGCTCCGTCACCGCTCCCACTTCGGCACGTATAGTTTGAAGGGCTTTTTCAGTGTCCTCTTGGACCCCTCTCCTCATTTTAATGATAAGGGAGTCAAAAAATTCTTTATTTAAGATGGGGGGATCTGTGTCGATCGGGCTCTGCCGGCCGCTGCGCGCCTCGTGCTCTGGTTCTTCCTCGGCGCCATCATGCCCATCGGGGCTGATATCAGCCGGGCGCTGTGGGTACTGGTTCTTCTTTTGCGCCTTCCCTGTCATCTCTCCAGTGTTTGATCTCTATGTGGGGTCCAAATTCGGGGAGTTTGGGGTGGGGGAAAAGCTTATTCTGTTAGTTTTAATAGCGAGGGCGTCGGGAGCTCTCTCACTAGCAGACCATCGGCTGTGACGTCACCGGAAGTCTCCTCAGTAGATTTTTTTTTAAACTTAAATGTGTATATATTTTTCATTAAATAAATCATAATAAAAAAAATTGGTTCAACTTCTCTTTTAAATGTTTTTTAAGAGCATGACATGCTTTTGGCTTCAAAGCAATGGGGAATAGTTTCTCATGCTGACTGTTATTTTTCCAGTACAAATATGCTCTGTGTAATTCACCCTTCACACTTGTATTTCTACTAACCATATTTGTGTTTTGTGGTATAAATCCACCTGAGAAACTACTGTAGGTTTATCATTCACATCCTTGGTTCAGGCTTGTTAAACACATTAATGCAGTATGACCTCAT